>NC_054395.1:115000-415000 GCF_017976425.1 Toxotes jaculatrix | reverse complement strand
AGATGGAATAACTTCCTTATATTTGATACCAGAATTATCAGACAAATATCTACAGTAGTTAATTTTATTCCCAGATGCTGTGCAGTTCATTATTGTAAATTCAAATGGTATTAAAGAATGATGGGATAAAACAGGGTCCTGAGAGCAAACTGTCAAATGTTCAGCTTCTATGCCATAAGTCAGTACAAGATCAAGGGTGTGATTTAAACAGTGAGTTGGTTTGTTAATATTTTGCAAGAAGCCAATTGAGTCTAATACTGAATAAAAAGCAGTTTTAAGGCTGTCATTGTGGGAATCAACATGAATATTAAAGTCACCCACTATAACTACTTTATCTGTACTAAGCACTAAATCAGATAAAAATTCAGTGAATTCAGACAAAAACTCAAAAGGAAGCAGCAGGTGGACGATACACCACAGCAAATAGTACTGGTTTTTCTGTCTTCCAATTTGGATGTGAGAGGCTGAGGATAAGGCTTTCAAATGTGCTATAACTCGGCTTAGGTCTAGGATTAATTAACAAACTTGAGTGGTAGATTGCTGCCACTCCTCCTCCTCGGCCTGTGCCTCGAAGAATGTGGTAATATGACTAGCAGGCGTTGACTCATTTAGACTGACATACTCTTCCTCCTGCAGCCAGGTCTCAGTCAGACAGAATAAGTCAAACTGCTGATCCATTATCAAATCATTTACTAACAGAGATTTAGACAAGAGAGATCTAAATTTTAATAGCCCACATCTAATTGTGGTGTCTTTAGGTTCTGATACTTTTGTAGTAGTAATTTTTTTTAGGTTTTTATGAATATGCATTTTTTAATTTATTCACTTTTTGTTGACGGGGAGCAGACACAGTCTCTATAGGGTAAAGGGAATCGTTAGAATGGTAGGAATAATAAGAATCATGAGAATCATGGGTGGGTGACAGCTCTAGAGAAACTGCAGAGAAGCCTATAGGACTGCAACTCTGCCTCCTGGTCTCAACTCTGGGTTGTCATGACTTTGGTTTTCTAATGAAATCTGTCATATTTCTAGATATGAGAGCTGCACCATCCAAAGTTGGATGGATGCCGTCTCTCTTAATCAGACCAGGTTTTCCCCAAAAAGTTTTCCAGTTATCAATGAAGGCCACGTCGTTTGCTGGACACCACCTAGACAGCCAGCGACGGAATGATGACATGCGGCTAAACGTGTCATCACTGGTCAAATGGGGCAGGGGTCCAGAGAACACTACAGAGTCCGACATTGTTTTGGCGTAGTTACACACCGATTCCGCATTAATTTTAGTGACCTCCGATTGGCGTAATCGGGTGTCATTACCGCCGACGTGAATAACGATCTTACCAAATCTACGTTTATCCTTAGCCAGCAGGTTTAAATACGATTCAACGTCGCCCGCTTTCGCTGGAGTCTCTAACTTCACATTTCACAAAATGGAGCTGCCAATAACCAGAGTTTTTTCCTCAGCGGGTGTATCGCTGATTGGGGAAAATCTGTTTGAAACATGAAGCGGTTGATGGTGAACCACGGGCCGTTGTTTCATGCTATGCTTCCTTCGGACTGCCACCCAGCCTCCCTGGCTTCCCGGCTGCTCGGGAGCTGCCGGGGAACGGCTGACAGGAGCTAACGTAGGACGGCTAGCTGTAGCTAATCTAGGCTGGTCCGCATCAGCTACTAGACCTTGGATTAATCAGGACCTGACATTCTTCATCAGGTATCTCTCCATCACTTAACCCGATTTAGAGAACCGAGCTGGAAACTAAAACTTATCCCAAATAGGGGACTTCTTGAATCCTGAAACCAGAAAAAGCAGACAAGTTAAAACCTATCCCAAATAGTGGACTTCCTAAATCCTTAAAACATAAACATAAAAAACAATGAAAAAACAAAAGATTTAAACTCTGGAATCAGCTTAAAACAGACCTTAATGGCTCTAATTAGCCATAATTTCAGGATAATTAAAGAGCATAATACTGTGTCAAACCTGATCTGGACCATAATCTCATCTTAAAGCCATTTTAAGACACAGCTGTGATCTGAGAAACCAGAATATCTTCATATGAGGTATGGGGAATATAGGATGGAGAGCTACTGATAACGTGCGTCGGCCAGTGCATTCCCTTTGGCTCCCTATCAACTGTCCAGTCGTTGGATGAGGCAGGGGGAGTCACCGAGATAGCCCTTACTTCCCAACCATTTTTTTTTTTTAACCCTATCTAAGCCCCAGCCTGGTAATTTGTCCTAACCTTAATTACTGTTCTTAACCCTAATTAATTTTATTTTCCTAACCCTAATTATTTTACTAATTTCTAATCCCAATTATTTTACTAGTTTCCAACCCTTATTTTGATTATATTCTTTGACTGAATTGAAAAATAAATATTTAATTTAAAAATGTAATAAATTACAAAAGAATAAAAAAATACATCAGTGGGGGTTTTTTTTTATAAAAAAATTTAATTTTACAACTAATTTCAATTGGACATGAATCGAATTCTTACAGGGTAAAAGAACACCATTTATTTAATAGTATTTTATATTGAAAGGGTTATAAACAGTTTTAAATATTGGCTTGGGTTTTAATTTGGTAGGGCAGTAAATTATACATGGGAGGAGTTTTTACTGGTATAAAACGGGAGGAAATCACTGAGGAGTTCATTTGCACTCTGTGCTTGGCAGCAGCAACATCTCTGGAGAAGTACCCGTGCTTCTTTTACACATTAATTTAGTGTGCCTTGGCCTGAAGAAGACCCTTTACGGTTGAAACATCGCCACTGGGGCACACTTTTTTGATCATTTAAATTAACACAGCTTTTGTTTGATTTCTTTTTTATTTAAATTTCTTTTATTTGAAAACAAATTAGTTCTTTTTATTAAAACAACTGTTTTATTTAAAACAAATTAGTTTCATTTAAAAACATCAACCACCATCCATTACACCCCACAATGGGGGTATGGACAGATGACTGAACCCTGGTTCGCTAATGCAGACGCCAAAAGCGAACAAAGGGTCCAGTTTTTTCAAGAGCTGAATCCACCCGCTTCCACTTGGAGATGGGGACTCAACCCACTTCCTAACCCTCCTTGGAGGATGGGCTCTGATCCTCACACCTAACCCTAACACTTGGAGATGGGGACTCAACCCACATCCTAACCCTAAGAAGAAGAAGAAGAAGAAGAAGAAGAAGAAGAAGAAGAAAACGCTACGGTGGAGCCTATGGGTGGAAGGCCTATGCATCTCCCTTTTCCTTTGGGAGAATGAATCAGGTCCCCTGCCCTAACCCTAAGGTACGGGTCCAGCCAACATGGAGAGGAAAGTTTTGGTGCTCCAGGCAAGGAAGAAGAGGACAAAAGCAAAGAAAATCAGCGAAAAGCAGCCAGCCAATCCCAGACCTCGACAGCAGTACCCCTGTACTCAGGGTCACTACAGAGGCTCAGCCTGCAGTGAAGACAGACACCCAGTCGCCTGTTTTAAAACGAAAGTGAAAAATGAAAGCAAAGAAGAGGCTGTAGATCTGAGCATGAGGAACCACACCGTCCCTGCTTCTCTCTCAAATGCACAAGATATTATACTGGTCCTGAAGCCCATAATGTCTCCACCTGCCAGTAAGAAGGAACTCTATGTACACTGTATAAGAGGCAAGCATGCCCTTGGTGAGCTTGTTCTTTAAAAAAGCCAGGGGATGGACCATGCACCTCCTGTCCCTTTTAGGGAACTGGCACAATCTCATTTTCCCAACCCTAAGCCTTTTTTGAGAGCTGACTTGGGGACGGCCAGAGCACCACCCGCCTCCACTTGGAGACAAGAACTCAACCAACGTCCTAACCCCTAACCCTAACCCTGAATTAATGAGGGATTCATTATTGACATGTAGTAGTAGACTATAGTGTAGATTTCCACTGGGGATCAGGAGAAAAAAAAGAAAAGACAACCTGGAGCCCCTACTCTAAGCTTGGAGTGAGGATCATCACTTTTCAAAGTGGGTCATCACCCCCTTACCCCTCCTTCTCCTCCTCTAACAATTTATAATTCATTTTCATTTCATTACTTTTAACTTTCATTTCATTACTTCAAGTTCTCCTTTAACTCACTGATTTTCAACCACTGTGCCGTGGCATACCAGTGCGCCGTGAGAAATCATCAGGTGTGCCGTGGGAAGTTGTCCAATTTCACTTAATTGGTCAAATGATTTGGCATTGTTGAGCATCTGTGCAAAAGTGTTGGCTGACTAAACAATTTAAATACCCATCCTTGCCAGCAGGGGGCAGTAGGTAGCACAATAATTAAAGACAATAGAATAAGTGATGCGCAGTAAGGATGCCAGATGCCGTGAAACTAAAAGAAGAAGTGATACATGGGAGAGGTTGCAGTGACAAGACGTACAATAGCAATGGACAAATATTTGAAGAGGAAAATTTCAGACTGTGAACTGGGCCCTGGACAAAATTCTAACCCAGCGAAAGAGCCTACTACGAGTTGTGGTCAAAAGAAAGAAAAAACAGAGAGCTCGAGGCAATACAACGAAAGTTATCTTTTGTTTTTATTTACTTTCACCGGGAATCCAACAGCACTGATTCCGTTATGCTTGGTGTGTGGGGAAAAGCTATCCAACCATGCCATGGTCCCAAGCAAGCTTAAACAACATCTCCAAACGAAACACCCTTACCTTCAAAACAAGAACACGGACTGTTTTGTTCACCTGCACGAACACACAGAGAAACAGGTAACTTTTATGAGAACAACCACAAAGGTGTCTGAGAGAGCTCTCAAAGCTAGCTACTTAGTAGCTGAACTTGTAGCCGAATAAAAAAAGCCACACACTGTGGCAGAGTCATTAATACTACCTGCCTGCAAAGCTATCGTGAATGAGATGCTCAGCCCTGATGCAGTTAAAGAAGTAGCTAAAGTCCTTCTCTCAGATAATACAATTGCCAGACGTATTGATGACATGTCTGCAGACATTGAAAATGGTGTTTTGGAAAAGGTAGGCATCAGCGGGAAATTTGCAATTTGCAACTTGATGAGTCTACAGACATTAATGGCCATGCTCAACTCTTGGCCAATGTGCGTTTTGTGGATGGAGACGCCATCAGAAAAAACTTACTATTTTGCAAAGCACTCCCAGAAAAAACAACAGGAGAGGAAATTTTTTGGGTCACATCAGAATACCTTGAACAAAGAGGACTTCAGTGGGAAAACTGCACGAGTGTCTGCACTTACTTAGCAGCAGCCATGGTCGGGTGCACCAAAGGCTTCGTAAGCAGACTTAAAGAGAAACACCCAGATATTATTGTTACGCACTGTTTTTCGCACCGCGAGGCGCTTGTTGCAAAGACTTTACCAGCAGACCTAGCTCCTGTGTTGGATGATGTCATGCGGATGGTAAACTTTGTAAAGTCAAGACCCCTGAAAAGCTGCATATTTGCATCTTTATGTGAGGAAATGGGAGCGGAGCATACAACCTTATTGCTCCACACACAAGTCCGATGGCTGTAGCGCCGCAAAGTGCTGGTCCGTGTGTATGAGCTGCAGGAGGAACTTAAAATGTTTCTGACTGATGAGAGGTGCCATGATGCAAAGCTGCTTGCAAGTGATGAGTGGTGTGCAAGGCTGGCATACCTGGCAGATATATTTCGGCATTTGAATGAACTGAACACACGAATGCAAGGCCGAAATGAAAACCTGCTCACAAGCACAGACAAAATAAATAGATTCTGTTCAAAGGTGCACCTCTGGCAACATCTTGAAAGTGCAAACCTTGGCATGTTCCCCCTCACCCAAAAATGGCAAGAAAATGTCAACACTGCCGCACTGTGTGAGATAATAGGAAAACATTTGAAAACTCTTGAAGAGAAGTTGTCATTTTATTTCCCCTCAACCTTCACTGAATCCCTTGACTGGGTTAGGGACCCATACAGCTCAGCAGCAGTATTTGGAAAGGACATGCCTTTGCAGGAGCAGGAGGAACTAACTGAACTGAGGCAAGACCGTGGTTTAAAGCTAAGCTTTGCTGATCTACCTTTGGACAGTTTTTGGTTGACTGCTGCCAAAGAGTTCCCCATTCTGGCAAACAGAGCTATTTCGACATTGCTCCCATTTTCCACAACATATCTATGTGAGCTGAGCTTTTCAAGCATGACTGCTATAAAAACTAAATACAGAGAGAGACTGAGAGCTGTTGAGGAAGAGCTTCGTGTGTGCCTTTCTTCAATTCCTGCCAGGATATCAGCTCTGTGTTCATCTAGACAGGCCCAGGTTTAACACTAGAGACAAAACTCCCTGCAGTTTGTGATGTGATGTCTCAAAATCGGTTTCTGAAAATGCTGACAGTGATTCACTTTCAGGACAACCTAAGCGTGTCTGATGATGCAAAGAAAGATAAACTGTGGAAGCTCAGGCCATGGTTACAAAAACTGCGAGAACAGTTTATCTGCATACCTCCTGTAGAACGCCATGCAGTTGATGAAATTATGGTGTGAGAAGGGATGGCATTGATCATTTTCCAACATGGGAAACCCAACAGATGCAAGCACTGCACTGGCAATCACTTCTCACGTCTACTGTAATAAGTGTGAGGTGTATCTTTGCCTAAACAAGGACAGAAACTGTTTTTCTGCCCACCACAAAAAAAAAAAAAAAAAGGCTGCAGAAAGTTATATAGAATTAAAAAAACATAAGTTGCCATGATCACCCAATGTATCATACAAAAAAAATCTCAGAAACAAAATGATATGGCAAAAAAAGTTTTGATTTTATTGAAAGGTTTAATAAACATCTCAGTTCCAAAAAATACGAATTTTCTGGCTATTTTTTGATGTGTCAGGCTTTACAGGGTTAAGATGAGATTATGGTCCAGATCCGGTTTGATACAATATTATGCTCTTTAATTATCCTGAAATTATGAGTTATGATTTGAGTTCGGTAAATTATTAGTAAACTAAGAAGCATAGATCATAGATGGTTTGGTTTCCAGTAGGTTTAAAATTGTTGTGGTTATCTTCAGTTAAGGATTGGGTTAAATTTCTTCATCATTCTGATATTATATCATTCCTAAAGGTTCATTCTTTTAAGCTGTTTGATCTAAGTTTAGGTTTATGTTTGTTCTTTTATAGGGCAGTCCAGGACTAGTATCTGATTCAGGTAAGTTGTTTTAATTTTTATTTTTCAGTCAAACTTTTAGGACACATCATCAGTAGTGGACCCCAGGATCGTAGGGTGTTTCGGCCATTATCACTAGACACTCTCACCCGAGGAAGACCCTCACTAGGTTGAGCAAGCCCTGGAGTGTGTCCCATAGCCAGTTAGAGTCATTAAGGTCAGTTTTAAGTTGATTCAAGAGTTTAAATCTTTTGTTTTTTTCCTTGTTTTTTATGTTTCTGTCTTAAGGATTTAGGAAGTCCCCTATTTGGGATAGGTTTTAGTTTTCTGTGAATTAACAGCTCGGTTCTCTAAATTGGATTAAGTGTTAGAGCGATACCTGATGAAGAATGTCAGGTCCTGATGAATCCAAGGTCTGGTCGGATAGCTGAATGGATGATGAAGAAGAGTTGAGTGTCTAGTTCCTGGTGCCTCCATGGCCTGGTCCATAGCAGTTGTTAACACCTGAGGTTTCCCGGTTCTTCACAAAACACGAGAAAGAAAAAAAAGAAGAGAAAGAAGGGGCTTCCTAAAACCCTCTTACTAGCATTAACTAGCCCCTGGGTTAAAGCATTACCCTGTGTTCCATACACCGTACAACCCCAGGATATGTTTTTCCAGTGCAGAGCCTGTGAAGAAAATTCTCTTTTTCTTGTTCAGGATCTCCTTCTTTGGTGATCCAGGGTTTATTGTTGGGATAGATGGTGACTGTTTTAGATGGGATGATGATGATGTTGACACAGAAGGAGATGTATGATGTGGAGGAGGAAAGAAGGCTGTCCCAGTCTGTGGATCAAAGCATCCTTGTAGGGTTTGGATACTTTCCACTGTCCACTCTTTGATGTTTTTAATAACCTTCTTAGCCCTCCTGATGACTGGTGTGTACGCTGGAGCAAGCAGGATGGTGTGGTGATCAGCAGAGCCGGGAGGGGGGAGGGGGAACAGGTGTGTTTAACAGGTCTATTTAGGTAATGCATTGTATACAATGTTAAAAAATGGGTAAGCATTTCAGGGTTTCTGTTGCTCCTTGAATAGAGTAATAAAAATTGAATCCTTAGCCTAATTGATTAGCAAAAATGTAATGTAATATAAATGTGCTTATAATGTGAAGCATTGGCTATGAAATCATACAGTCAATTTTGAATTACCTTAATTTGTATGAGTCAGTTTCTGACTGTTAAGAATACTTACTGAACACTCCAGGAAAAACTGGGACATGTCATCTCGGACAAAGATGGGGAGTCCTCTCAGAGCTGTTGTTTTTCTATGAGCCAGAATGTCTGAGGTCTCAAGAGAAAAACACAAGCATCAATCAATTAGTACAGTGCCATCTTTATTACAAAAGTCAAACATTTCAGGTCAGATCCTGCTTTAGACGAACACATTTCATTCGTTTACTGGTCAATTTGTCTACATTCTGGATTTCTAAATCAGAAATCTAAGCAAATTAGCATAGGCTGAGACTAATTTGCAAATTTAAACAAAAAGTCAGGCCTTGTACTTAGGATTTTATTTTAAGTAATCAATTATGACGTCTACTAACCTGCTGTGCTTTATCTATAATTCAAATAGTTATTAAATGTCAACAATGAACCCTTTGCATTAGCTGACATATTCTCATGACTCTCCACTGTTTTCCTGAAAAACTCAGCAGTCCGATGGTCTACATGTGAATGAAATGGGTTTTTTTTTAATTTATACATGCATTAGCTTCAGACTTTTACAGTAAATTACCTTTTCATCAAGTGCATCAAGGCCCCTTCCTAGCCTGGTACAGTCTCAGCAGGCGAGGCACATAAATGTCAAGGGATGCTCTGAAATACTCCAGGGGGTCTTTGCTTGTGATCCGACGAAATTCTTGAGAAATCTGAATAATACAGTTAAAATGATGTATTTTTTTGTAGCCACAATGTTAAATGTAAAGACAACTGAAAATTACACCAATCTCAGCCTTACCTGCTCACACGAAAACAGCGCAGGTCATCTCTCTTGGACCTCTGATACCTTGGGCTGTCCCTCAACCATCTCTTTACGTCTAAGGGAAAATGTCAGCTCCATCTTGTGCTGTATCAGTGTTCTGTCCCTTGTGTTTCTTCTTCATTTCTTCAACTAGGTGAAGTCTTTCTTCTTCAAGAGTGAAATCATTGTGGTGTTGTGGATAATCTGGAACATGATTAACCTCCCCACGTTTGGGCCTTTTCAGGGTGAATGGACTGTTGTCCTCAGCACCCCGTTTTCTGTGACTGTTTATATCCACCTCATTGCAGCCTGCACGACGCAGCTTGGATCTGAAGTTTCCAAGCTTGTACTTGATGCTTGTCTTCCATCCCTCATAGCCTGTGATGCTACCTGGTTCCTTTAGGCATGGACACTTGGGAACCAGTGAAGAGGCAACAGATTCCAGTTCATCTCTCTCAGGGTGGCTTCTGATTTGAAAGATGGCCTGTGCAATTTTATCCCAAATTTCCATTTGAATTTCTCTGGTTACATCAAGGCCCTTCTTTGACTTGTCAGAAGTCTCGTTTCCCTTTTGCAACATTAGTTCCACATCATATGAGAACTTAGGGATAGGAAAAGGAGAGGGCCACTGTGTGACATGCCTTAAACTGGTCTGGATGGAATCAGTAAAGCTGGACCTGATATCATCAGAGTGGACACTGGCTGTATGGAGGGAGGACACTGAACCAATAGACTAGTTAAGAGGAATCACTGTCCCCAACAATAAGCAGAACTGCACACTCAGCTGGTAGTTCAGACATTGTTGTCAAACTGCATAGTGCATTTCCAGAGTCTGGATCTTCAAATTGCACTGAAAAATCACCTTGAAGTTCAAGTCTCTCTTTAATGACATCAGCAAGCTGGTCCACAGATTCTGGTACTTGAGGAAGCTGGAGTCGCCGCGCTTCTTTCAGAGAGATAACCACACCAAGTAACAATGCCTGAAAAGTGGAGAGAGAAACTAGTGAAACCCAAGTATTGGAAAGTATTGGATAATTTGATACATGACAGATATTTTCCCAGATTTACCTAATAATTGATTAGCTTATCATTTTATCTCTAAATATTAGAAGTGTCGGTCCAGGGTTATGTAATCAAAGTGTACTGTAAGGATGAAGAGCCACAGAAATAAATAGAATGATATGAACAAAAGGAAAAGACTTTTTGTCAGACTACATACCATATCTTGAGATCCTTTACTGAAGAATGAACGTCCTTGTGGTTACCACCAGCTTTGCGCCAACTGTGTAGGCTGCAAGAGGGTGATAATCCATCAGCAACTCTTGTTCCAGGACTATGAGTTCAACACAGTGGCCTTCAACAAGCTGGTATGACCTGAAATGTTCAATGTACCAAGAGGAAAGTCTTTTACATGTGAGTGTCACTTGCTCAGCATCAACAAGAAGGGCCACAATCTTGTGGAATTCTGGGAGGCCACTGCACTGCCCAGCAGATACAATCATGCCCTCAGCATACCCAGTTCCATGCAGGTGAACTGATTTAGAGAAAGACACAGTCAACATGTGGGTACTTCTTCTGAATTTCACACTGAAGTGAAGTTTCCAGTTGTGAAACCCTGACCACTTTTACAGATTCAACATAGAGTTGTAGCTTGAAAAGTTTCTGACTGTCCAAATGCAATGCCATCATTTGCTGATGTGATGAGGAAAGAGTGAGCAGCACATTTTTCCAATTCTAGGTGTCATGGATCACTTTTTTAAAGAAGCGATGCTTAGCTTCCAATCTCATTGTCCATAATTCCACCAAAGGCCTGTAACAGCATTCAAAGCCTGCTTTTGGGATTTTTTGTGGTTTGTTTACTTTGTCTGACAACTTGTAAGGAAATGATTTTATGCAGTCATTCAATGCATCAAATGTAATGTAACCTTTGGAGATGAGATGTTTCAAACACAGGGATAGTTCTACAGGGACAATCCCTTCACAAAGGTCATGCAAAGCATCTGGAGGAAATCCAGTGATTGGATGAAAGAAAAGTCCATTTTTCCTCAGCACAGTCAGTTTTTACCCCATAAATGCTTTGAACATTATCATTCTGCATAAGCTCTTCCACAAAAGTGTTGTGTTGATCAATATCCCTCAATGGAAAATCACTTAATTCAGCGGCTGCAATTTGGTCCCAGCTTATCAAACAAAACTGACAAAACTTCTCAACAATGAAACTTTCATGAAAGCCTGCAAGGCTGTGTGCTGCAAGGTTATCTGCACACACACAAAATACAGTGCCCTCGACAAACTGATCCACAACTTTAACAAACATTCCTTGTTCTCCTAGAAACCTTATATCTTTAATCAGTGGTTCAAGAAACTTTTCATAACCATATGGTTTGACATCCTCACTTTGATTCAAATGTACAATTTAGAAAGGGACATTTTACAGTTTGGCGATTCTTCAAATGATGTCCAAGATGGTGAAGAACAGTTTTAGAACTGCAAACCTCTTTGTAATCACACAATTCACACTGAAAGGTTGAATTTTCATGAATTCTCACAGTTGTGTGACATCTAGAGAGGTGTGACCTCAGTGCACCAGGTGTTTTGAATACACAAACACAGTCTATATGAATACAAGGCCAGTGTGCACCTTTTCCGTGATGAAGACGGCAATGTTTCAGAAGAATTTCTTGACTGGAGCTTGTGAACTTGCAAACTTTGCACTGCATACGATCAAATCCTGAAACACAAGAGACATGTAACACATTCAGTTTTGTTGCGGACCCATTCATTTGCAAAATAACAAAAATCAGCTCATATTACAATTTCACAATTTTAGCAATATGATATATCTTGAAGCATTAACAACACCACACATGCTCCTGTACATGATAAGCATGGTCCAAGGTGTAATACAGGGAAAAGTCCTGGCTTAATCACAAAGTGAAATAAACACGCAGCAGTTTTAATATAAGCCAGCAAAAGAAATAAAAGATGATTTTGTGTGATAGAAAAATATATTCTGCACACCAGACCGCCCAGAACGGAATGCATCAGCAGAAAAGTGACTCAGCATATATTTTGTAATTTGCCTAAACAAATTCCAGATTTGATTTCTCCCTTATTCATTCCTAATCCTATGCTGCCATCTACTGACGAAAAGCGTGAATCCAGTACAGGACGACGTGGAGCCTCCCTTCAAGGCCAGTCAACACAAGTAAGCTAGTAGCAATGCAAGCTTCTTCCGTTTGCTAACAAACTACAATGAAACTGCCATCATCATTAAAACTCATGTAACTGACCGACAAATAGAGCGTCCATTTTGGGCACACAGTTGTGGCCATTAAATGTTATTACGGGCGGTATTTTAGAAAAACTGCCTAATTGGACTGCGCACACAGTGCAACACTGCTAGCCCACTAAGCTTCTCTCTGTCCACATTCACAGATCCGACACCGCTAGCAAAGCACCCCACCACCACCCCGCCAATTATGGCCACCTTAAACTAAACAACTCATTCTTTAATGCGAAATAATACGACGGACAGCACCGCGAAACCTTCTCTGAACGTAGTCACAGAACACACACTTACCGGTTTAAGCAGATATGGACCGTTGATAATGTTATTCCATGAGCTGACAACTTGCTTTACATGCAGCCTTGGCCACGGCAGCAGTAAATGTCCAGCAGTCGTCCACACGTTGGATGAGACAAAACTCGTGCGATTTAAAAACTGCTCGTTAAAAACTCGTTAGAGATCCTGTCACCACCGCAGACAAGGTTATTCCATACCGTACAAGCTCCGTGGGCGTCTTTCCCGCTCAGTCCGACTGAAAGGTTGGGTGTAATATGCATGCGCAAATGACGTGTGTGAGGTGAGAGAGGTGCATCAGAGAGGCGTTCTAATGCCAACTCTCATGTCTTTGTTGAGCTGACAAGAAAATACGAGTGTAGGGACAGTGGGACAGGACTTGTTGAGACAAGTTTTTCATGGTTGCATACAGCAGACGTTCACTTTTTAAACTGTATTAAGATCAACAATTGCTAGCGCTGTTGTTAAGGCAGTGTGCGCAGTCTTCATTCTTCGTATGAGGACCAAACAAACGTGAATCATTTCCTTCAGCCTTCTGGCGTATTTATTCATTACATAAAGAAGTTACAAAGAGAAAAATAATCATGCCCATCCTTTTCGTCTCTGGATGATAACCGATGCACAGAACTGGCGCGCGGTGCGTGTACAACATCACACACGGAAGTTACATCAAACTTCACAATAAGAGTCCAAAATAACACAATGAGTGAAAGGCGTTCCAATATAATACTTAACAGCTGTGATCCATATAAGTTAATGGGAGTATATATATATTCTATATATAGAAAAAATTAACATGGAAAAGAAATGCAATATATACAAGAGGAGGTCTTATACACACACATAGCAGCAGACAATTGCACACATACACACACACACACACACACACACACACACATAATTAATATAATTTATGTAGACTTTTTTGTTTTCTTGTTTGTGTTTTAATGTACAATACAATGTTTAGAGTTTAATATCAACATTTCATGTTGTAGACAGTGAGCATGCCAGTCAACTGCAGTTTCTTTACTGAAGACCTGCCCCCCCTGCTGTGGCTCTGGTTGGACCAGGACATGGACACGGACGAGGATGAGACCGAGGACGAGACCCTGGTCCCTCCGGGCCCTGCCCCAGCCCTGGTCCCTCCGGGCCCTGCCCCAGCCCAGGTCCCTCCCGGCCCTGCCCCAGCCCTGCTCCCTCCGGGCCCTGCCCCAGCCCAGGTCCTTCCCGGCCCTGCCCCAGCCCTGCTCCCTCCGGGCCCTGCCCCAGCCCTGGTCCCTCCGGGCCCTGCCCCAGCCCTTTTCCCTCCCGGCCCTGCCCCAGCCCAGGTCCCTCCTGGCCCTGCCCCAGCCCTGCTCCCTCCGGGCCCTGCCCCAGCCCTTTTCCCTCCCGGCCCTGCCCCAGCTCAGGTCCCTCCCGACCCTACCCCAGCCCTGGTCACCCCTGGAGGAGGGCCGGGTCCATCAGTCGCTGGACTTTGGACGCCCTCCTCCTTCTCCTGGACTGATGAGGATAAGAAGGAGGTTGGTCCCTCTTCTGCAACCCTAGTTGCCCCTGGAGGAGGGCCAGGTCCCTCAGGTGCTGGACCTGGGACACCCTCCTCCATATACTTCTGTGCTGTGGAGGATGATGAGGAAGCTGGTCCCTCTGTCCTAGCCAGTCCCCAGTCTTTTGTGACTGAATGGGAGTCACCTGCTTGCGGGCCACCATCTTGATTTCCCTGATTCTACCATTTCCCCTCCCTCCAGTCCCAAGAGCAGCCCAAACAAATGGACAGAATAAATGTGTTCATTAAATAATGTTGAAACTTTAAAATTTTGTTAATGTTGTAACTTTCAAAATGTGTTAAATAATGTTGTAACTTTAAAAATTTGTTAAATTTGTTAAATAATGTTCTAAGTTTAAAAAGACATTAAATAATGTTCAATGTTCAAAAACTTGTTGAATAATGTTCAGTGTTTAAAAACTTTTTACAGACACGAGCCGTGCACAGCCCTCTTTGTGTTGTAGGGCCAAATACCCTGTTGGACTTTGAGCTCAAGAAAACTGGCTTTTTTGTTTTTGGCCCCACGACCAAAGTAGACACATCCTCGGAAAGGTCTCGATCCCCAAAGCAGGAATATGCTGGCCTCAGCCCTCTACTCCATTCAGGGATTTATGAGGTTTCTCAAGTTCAAATCAATTAAGGCAAATGGCCCAGGCACGTGGCAGGCGGCTGTGAAATGGTTGGAATCAGGGGTTATGTGTTAGGGACACTTGCGGACACAAGCTTTCCAAGCGAGCCCACCCTGGAGTGTGTAGGAAGTGGGTGTAACCTTGGAAGAAACTTCACAGGGTGGTGTTACAGGTGAAGGATTTAGGACTCTTTGGTCTGGCCTCTCACCCAGGGGCTCTTCCAGAATGGCTATTTCTCTCTTTTTTTAAAGGACTGCCTGTGTTGTAAGTCCAGATGCCATAACATTCATAAACGTAGTCGTCGTATGTCAGTTTGTTTTGGGACGATGGGATTGTGGGTTTTAGGTTTTTTTTCTCTTTCCCAGCATCCCTCTTGCTTCTCAGAATGACAGGACCATGGGAGCACTCGTCGTCCACCACGCTGCTCACCCCTTTATCCTGCTCTCCTTTTAGAGTAAGAACTCCACCTTGATGTCTCCACACACTGGCAGTGCAATGTGGGAAGCTTCACCTTCAGCTGGTACACCACAAATTGGGATTGGTCACCAAGTGATGTCATCCTCAACGAGTTGTGACTTCCATCTGGCACATCATTTGTCAGCATGTAAATGGTTTTTCACGCTCCACCATCTTTATCAGCAGGAGTGTAAATAGAAATGAGATGCGTCTCTGTTCTTACACTGGGATGATCTTATGTCAGCTTGTTAAAATTCAATTTACAGGAGCTGGTCTGGCGTTTAGGCTTATATCCCCTCTGGTCGTTTCTGAATGGGAGTGGAGATGAGGGGGATAGGGATCTTTCCCATTGTCTATGTGTTGCACTGGTGAGGAAGGAATTGTAAAGGGAAGGAGACGGGAAGGAATCTTAGAGGATAGGTATTCTGATGGGTTGGTGAAGGGGAAGTGGAATAGGGAGCAGAGGATTGGTGGGGCCTGGTTCTTGTTGTGGCTTCTTGGTCATCTGCACTGTCATATTTCTGCAATAGGAGCAGTTTATTCTCAGAGTTCAAACAAAATAAAAGAGGAGACAGAAGACAGGAAGGATTCCAGGGCGGCGTGGCGGAGACAGCTCAGACAGGGGAAACCGGTGGAGTCTGCAGGAGATGAGAACAGGGTGGTTAGAAGAGTCAGGTAAGAAAAATCCACAAGAGAAAACAGGTAATAATTCCACAGGGGTAAATCACTAGGGGCACAGGGATCTAGTCACCAGAGAGATGACGGAACGATCTGGTGAGGGTTGACAGGAAAGCCGAGCCTCTTATACTCGAGGGGGGAAGTAGATTGCCACCAGATTGCGCACAGGTGAGTGGAATCATACTGATGAGGAGGAGGGAGTAGGGAGGAGCCGCCCAGGAATCCTCACACCCACACAGAAGACAAACACACCCACACCAACATGCACACAGACAGAGAAACAAAACAGCAAGCAAAACCCCAGAGGCAGCAGAGCTGCATCATGACAGGGAAGATGGCTCTTTTTGCAGCAGCCCCTCTCGCCCTCCACAGTGCTCCGGCCCCCGAAGAAGATCTGGTCTACAAAGTTGTGCCCAACCTCATGAGCATGTCTGAGCAATAACAGCTTCTCTTGTGCCTGGCAGGTGTTTTTCTCTTTCCCAGCAGCTCTCTTCCTCCTCAGAATGAAGAGACCATGGGAGTTCTGCTTGTCCACCACGCTGCTCACCCTCTTCTCATGCTGATGCCTGGTAGCTGAGGCCTCTTTATTCTTTCAGTGGGGGGTAAGGCCCAGGCCCTGTCAGGATCTCGGGGGAGGGAGGGAGTGGGTTCTGGGCAGAACCAATGGTGTGGAAGGTGGGGTCCAGGAGTCTGAGGGTGTGGACACTACTGATCTTGACAGATCTTCAGCTGGTACACCACGAACTGGGATTGATGACCAAGTGATGTCATCCTCACTGAGCTACTGGTCCAGGTTTTGGCAACGCAGCTTCATTAGCTTCAAAAGCTTTGGCTACAAAGCAGCATTGGATGACCTGTGTGGGATACTAAATTGAATCACCAAGGTCTGGGGCCCCTACATGACCTCTTAAAAGGACTATCCTGGGAAGATTGCTAGAATATTGGTCTTCACAAATTCCTAGACAGCAGGTGCTCTGTGGGTCTTCTGTTAACATTTGATGGCACTTGGACGTCAACTCAGAGTTTGTTTTACATGAAAAGCTCTCAAGGGTAGATGTTGGCTTTGTTATCCTTTATATATTGATAAACTGGTCTTCAGTGCCTTTTTGAAATTTGGGCTCAATTTTGGGCAAATCCTGATGTGATAGATATACAAGTCATGTGTCCTAGGGCCACCATATATGTTTGTTTTTACAAAAGCTAGTGCAAGTCAATACACTTGTATTTGGACGAACAGGCCTCCGTCACAGGGCTAGCCAAACAGGGCTCTAAGCAAGATTTTAAACATTTTCTTTAAGATGGAAGACATACCACACCTACAACTGCAGCAATCAAAAAAATACAAAAATATTGCAACTATTACTGTTCTGCCTTTGGGGCACATTTTTGTTCGTTTAGAGCAGAGACTCTTATTTTGAAATACATACCTTTATTTTGACGCTTGTTGGACGCGGAAGTAAACAAACGCGAGCAGAACATAATGTTAAAAAATAAAGTGAATGCAAGCTGGCAATGAGGGACCGCGCACGTTCTCAAATAGTTAAAACGGACTTCATATAACTCCTTGCAGAAGCAATGCCTGTATGTATACATTTATTTAGTTATTTCATGCCAGTATGTTCAAGTTTAAAAAAAAAACGAGTTTGTAGAGCTGAATGAGAAATGGTTATCGCTACGTTGCTAAAGCTAAACTACTCTCTGCAGTCGGGAGCCGTTCATTGATTGTTGATGTTGACTTATATTGAAAATGAGGATTAATTAATTCGTTGTGTCCTTATGATATTCTGAATGGAGTTTAAGTGTACTGAAAGTACAAATATCTAATTGTAGATGTATTTTCTTGTTATTTTTAGTTTAACTCTGTATTCAAAGCGGTGCCAAAGATCTGTAATAAACCCGCAACCTGCTACAAGGACACGCCTTGCATCATTGAGTCAGAGTTTAGCTCACTGTCTAGTTGAAGTTTCAACATTTCATCAAGGAGAGTACAATTACTCTTAAATTATTATCATTTTTATTATTATCATTATTATTATTATTATGATTATTATTATCATGTAGAATCGTGGGGAAACATGCTCATTGATCAGACTTTTTCAAAATGTACATTTCCTCTGTCAACAAACGTATCAGCTACACATATTTCTATTCTTTCAACTCTCTGTTAAGAGCTATGGCTGTTATGAATTAGATTCCCCAGTAGATGGCGATGGTAAGCTATATCACCCCATGGTGGTCATATACCAGCTGGTGTATGTCCACCAGCCTAGAATGACCATCAGCTGCTGAGTTTACCACTCCTCTTGGCTGTTGAACAAAAGTAAATGCTCAAAGCAAGGCCTGTTAAAAAACGGTAGTAAATATTGGGCACTCAGGTAGAGATAAGAAAGGGGAAACTGATAAAGACAGCCAAAGAAGTGGGTAAGTTCTTTAAAACTGCTCAAAAAGCATTAGGTTCTTCCTGTGACTGTCTGAAAGCCATGCAGTGGGTTGACAGCATTCATTTCCTACACTAAAGGAGATAAGTTAAGATAAGAAAATCATTTATTAGTCCCTCAGTGGGGAAATTGCATTTAGCAACAGCTGGGTTACAGTACAGTAAGTGAAAGTAAAGTATAAGTAAGGGACCAATATGGCCAGAACAAGATTAAATAAATACTATTCCAACAGTAGAATAACTAAGAGACTAAATTAAGAAAATGGAAAATAGCTGCTGTAAAAAATAAAATATATAAAAGGGCGCAAGCACCGTGCCCTGAAGAAGACCCACACTGCAGGTCAGGGGTCAGACACATAGTCCCGAGCTCTCAAAAACTGGGGCCTTTTTTTGAGGTAGTCAAGGACCCACTCTGCCAGCTGTGAGTCCACTTCTGACTGCACCAGCTTGTCCCTGAATGGTGTTCGCTACTAGGCTTCTCCAGATGAGTCAGAGCACAGTGCAGCAGGAAGATCACAGCGTGCGGTGTTTTGGTCACTGGTACCACACAGGAGGTCTTTCATAGCTGTGGTACCATCCTCAGCTTTAGGCTCAGGTTGAAGACTTGCCCCATATTCCCACACAGTTCTTCTGCTCAGGATTTCAGGAGCCTGGAGCTGATGCCGTCTGGTCCAGCAGCCTTTCGTGCTTTGATCCTCCTCAGCTCTCTCCTCACCTGGGCAGGTGTGAAGGACAGGGGTAGGCTGGGATGTCATTAATCTAAGCACATCACACAAAATCTCCAGGTTGAGAGCAATATTAAAACGGTTGTCAATTTTAACAGGAATGAGAACCCTACATAGTACAGGCCAAGAGATTGGCCATCATTGAAGAATTCAATGCCAGCAGGCTGCCGGGCATTGTCTGCGGTTCTGTCAATACATGGTGGGTAGCCTCCCTGAGAGTTCGACCTTGATGGATCTCAGGTTTTTTGGCACAAATGGACAAGCTGCGGAGGTAAGTGTCATTGCCCATTCAAATAGTCCATATTAGCAATGTTGTAAATTAAACAGTAGATCATAATTTGGAATTTTGAATATATTTCTGTTACGTGACTGTGGTGAAAGGGAGACTTGGTCAATTATGTGCTCACCTTTTCCAACAGCTATCCGGTTTACCTCAAAAATAAGGGCTACACACCCACCACAATCAAAAACATGATGATAAACGTCTCATTGTTCTACCAACACATCAAACATTCGTTCCTGACGTTGAGCAAGCTGAAGGATGTTGACATTAGGAGGGCTCTGTACGAACTGAAGAGGTTACGGTCAGAGATCCAGAAAGAAGTGATTGTGTGCCAACAAAAGGTCAAACGCAAGAAGACCGGTAAGTTTTTTTTTCCTTTTCTCGTAGCAAATACCTTCAAACATGATTTTTAATCATTTCACATTTAGAATAACATTACTAAATTTGTGGGGCTTCTCCTGCTCTTTTATCTTCATAGACAATCAGTATGATTCGGCTTAAGAATTGGCTTTCCTGAGCACTGCAAAGAGGAGAATTCCACAACTCTTTAGTAAGTGGACTTCTGTCTTCATGCTGTTCTCTCTGCTTGTTCCATATCTGAAATTTTTAATGTGTGTTATATGTGCTTATGCATTTTTCAGATGCCCTACGCAGTGACGGGAGCCTGCCAAAGGAACATTCCAAACTGATGGGGTACATGATGGGTTATTTGTGCATCGTCAGCGGTCACAGGTCCATTGTACTGACCAACATGCTGAAGGAACATGTGTCCAATGCCGACAGCTGGATGGAAGACAGGAGATTTCAGATGCTAGTGAGTACACTCTTGTCAGTTTGAGGTATTGATGTCATTGACACATTTGCTTCCTTACATGCCTTTTCAGCTTTGTTCTGCTTTTGTAACAAAAGAATCTTGGATAATCCAAATTCTAATCTTCTGTCAATTCAACTTTGTATATGAGAATTTGAAAGATCGTAGATTAAAATCTTGTCACGCTAGAACAGAACCCAAATGCACGACTCCAAGGCGATAGATCAAATAACAAAGTCTTTAATAAGCAAAGTAACAAAACAAGAATCACCCAACAGGGGAAAAAGGCACAAAAGGCTGACATGAGATAGAATGGCTTGATAGGACGTTGGTTCACTCGACAAAAGACAAGACGAACTTGCACAGGACACGGGGAGATGCAGACTATAAATAGACACCAGGTAAGGGGAAACAGGTGGAAACAATTAGGGCGGGGAAAACAATCACACTGGCGGGAAACAAGAGGAAGGGTAAGCAACCTGAAACAAAAGGAGATAAAATTTCAAAATAAAAGCAAAACCCACAAGACCAAACATAACAGAGCATTACTTCCTGACTATGACAAATCTGGAATTATTCAAAATTGTTATTCATATTCTCCCATAGACTGGAATGGGAGATACTGGATGGATGATTTAACAGTTTATTTTTCCATTCTGTCCTGAGGTGGACGAGCACAAGACAGTCAGAGCCTTTGGCCAGGCATCACTTGTCCTCAACACGGCTGAGTTTGCTTGGGTGGAACGGTTGGCCACAGGGAACTGCTGCATGCATGGGAAAGACAGCAGGAATGTGTTCCACACAGCCCTTGGTGGAGAGATTACAAAACCCAACAATTGTCTTTATTTGGCCTGGTTGGATGCAGCGTGGCCACTCAGGTAGGCAATTCATTTCAATTTTATTTATATAGCTCCTTTAACAATCAAAATAGTCTCAGAGTGCTTCAAGGAGACCCAGAATCTGACCCAAGATTAAGCACCTAATGCGACAGTGGCAAGAAAAAAAAAACCCTTTTAAAGGGAAGAAGAAACTTTTAGCAGAACCTGGCTCATATGGGGGACCCTCCTGCTGATGGCCGGGCTGGGTGAAAGGAGGAAAAGGAGGAAGATAGGACAGTTAGGAATGGAGGAGACGAGAAGAAGGACATGCAGCATATAAAACATGATACAAACAGGAAGTGGACGATGTTAGAGGGACAGCATCAGATTCCAGATCAGTGAGTGGATACTGTGTGCTCTGCAGATTACAGTTATGATAGGAAACAGAGCATAGACGTAAGAAGCTGTCATGGTTGGTAATTATTTACATTACAGTCTGCAGAGAATATTAATCCAACATGTATCTGTAGCAGAGTGGAACATAGTAATGTGTTAGAAATGGATCATTGTAGACAATAAACAGCAGCAAGTTGGTGGAGCCAGGACCACAGACAGAACATGCAGCTCTGGAGCCAGAGATGCCTGCAAGTTGCAGAGAAAGAGAGGACACAGAGTTAATGGCATATAATTAAAAAAACTGTGCTGGGTTTGTTAACTGTAAATCGACACTTGCAGTTTGACCTTAAGTCACAGGTTAGAAAGTTGCTTTTGAATGTCACAATTTGGAAGTTATACCTTGTTGTGTACTTTCATTCATTTTTTGTTTGTTTTCCCCGGTTCTTAGGCGAATAAACATCTCACAGAGAGCCAAAGAAGAAAAGTAGCACGGTCCATGTGCCACGACCCCAACACAGCGGAGAAATTTTACGCGGCTCTCCCCAAAAGAGATGTGGCTTACAACACTTGGAAGCTGAGGATGAAGGCCGTAAAGCTGGACAAGAAAAAAGCCAAAGCCCCTCCAAATCTGCCGGAGGATGAGTCAAGCTGCTCTTTTACCTGGACAAGCTCAGAGGATGAGGAGCCAGTTTACAACGACGAGCCCGACTCCAGCTCATCCACATCGTCTGAAGAAACTGAAGAAATGCAAAGGAGACGCAGTGGGCTGAAGAGGCGACTTAACAACTACTTAACAGTACTCCCAAGAATTCACCAAAAACTGAAACTCCTATAGAAATCATCTCACCATCAAAAATCCAGGTGACGCTCGAAAGAATGAAACCGTCGATTCAGGAATACTACTGGAATAAATGGAAAGTCACCATGGATGTCGTGGGAGGAGCCTCAGCCCCAGTCTCCAAGCCAGCATCCGCCTGAGGCCCCTGAGAAAGAGCAATGCGCAATTGATGCTGAGTCCATGCCATCAGAAATTTCTCACCCTCAAGATGAGCAGCCCAAGGTCACTGAGGAACTGCCAGGCACAAGCGACTCTGATCCTTTTTGGGGAACACAGGAAATCAGAGATGCCCTCGATTGCCAAAATGAAGCGATAGTCAAAGAATCGACATTCAGTCAAGAAATACCACTCCAAATTGAATTTGGGTTCCCATCGGATCATGGAATCGAACATGATGCCTTACCCTCCTGCCATGTAAAACCACCTCACAATCTTTACAGTGTGTCACTGTGAGGTCAGAAGTTAGGGTTAGGTAAAGTGTTATTGTTAAATGGGTCATGGCTGATCATGATCATGGTTCATGGCTTTTTTGGTTCTGACATATTTTTAAAAGTCGAGGTTGACTGCTGTAGCTGTGTTCTACTTGATTTTAGGGCTGATAAAGGTTCTTTTATTCCTTTAGTATAGTGTGTCATGTATGTATTATGTATAAGTGAGATGTTGATGTGACAATGTGTCACTCTGTTTTGAAATATTGAGGTTGAGACATTTTATATAATTTCCATACTTTAGGACACAGTATGGAAATTTTTTGATAAAGTAAGATCAGTGGCGGCCGGTGATAAAAATTTTGGTTGGGGCGCAGGTGACTAGGGTGGGTCAACAAAGGTAAAACAATATAAGGTACCTCACATGTAAAATAACACACACACACACAAATTAGTGCTAGTATATACTTCATCCCTTACTACTATGGCGCAGTGGTAAGAACATATTCTTACAAGAACAGTGGGGTGAACAGTTGTGTGATCACCAGTACAGCACAACAAAACTACTTATACAAAAACTTTGCCCGCCTTTCTTTCAAATTGGCAAATTTCTCTATGGTACTCTCTGGTTGAAGTCGGTCATTTCAGTAACCAGCTTTTTTTCCATGGAGAGGGTGGCCAAGGCATTCAGTCTCTCTTGGGTCATTGTGTTCCTCAAAAAATGTTAGCCATCAATGTAGCGCAGCACAAGCACAAGTTGAGTCTTTGTGGCTATATCCGTTGTCTCATCTGCCTGAATGGATAAGAAGTCGCTGTTCTGGGCTTCTTTGATGATGTGCTCCCTCACAACACTTTGCATACAGTCCAGCAGCTTGTTCTGCACTGTTTTTGATGTCTCCTTGAACATGGTGGCGATCTCAAGGTGCTCCCTCAGCACACTATCAAGTGAGGCCACAAAGTCCACCAAACCACGGAATATCCCCAGGTTATCCGAGCTTTCACTCTCAATATGCCCACGCAAAGCCAACTGAAATGCACCGCAAAATTTTACACAGTCAATTATTCTCGATAAGATATGAAGATTTTTGTCACCTCTTCGTTATGCTTCTTGATGGCAATTCTGTAGCCTTCGTCAAGTTGTTCCGTGAAGCTAAGTCTCCCAAAAAGACTTAGCTTCATGCTATTATCCAAATGACTGCAGCTACTTTCATGTCGTTTACATTTTTTGCTGAGATGTTTTAAATCCCGCACACCTGTAGCAATCCACAACGTTTCAGTTCAAGGACTCTGAAATAAAAGACAGGGAAAGCAAAAAAAGGCATCTAATAAATCTAACAATGCCATTGGTTCGGACGCACAGACAACGCGTCCCCTTCTCCTAATACAAACTATGATATGTAATGATTCTTATATTTACCAAAGAAATATGCTATACTATAAATATTTTGGTTATGCGTTTATGTGAGATTAGAAGTTTGGATTGGGCCTTATGTATATAGACAGTGACGCTGTAGGCTGCCAGTGCCAGAGGATGTGGCTGTTTCACAGGTAGTTCATTTTGCTTTCAAGTATTTGATTGTATTCAATCAATAGTGATTTAATTATTGCAAGTTAGTCTCCCTAACAACTCACTGATGAGCTTTATACATTATATAACATAAGAAAAAAGAGACTTACAAACCTGAACCATTAAGTATGGACAAAGCCAACTTTCTCCTCTCACAATCCATCTCTTTCCTGGATGTCCCAAAGGACAGTACAGGCAATGCAGGAAAGGCCTCCATCACTGCCTTTGCCATCTGACAAACACATATATTGAAAAATGTCATCTGTGCTGCACTGTTATTTGCATTTAGAAGCAAATTACAAGCCAGAAAGAAGATATCTCTGTAGTAATAGATAGAAATACATAGAAGATATCATAATTGTTACATATGAAGCCCAATGTGAAAATCTGTTTCAGATTTCAATAGGAATAGGTTTGTTTTTCAGTATAAAGTGCATTGAAATACTAATACTACACTACAATAATATTACTACAAGTATTGTATTATATTCAAAGATGAAAAACATCAATGTAAACAGGTGACTAAAAACTGTACACAAAATCAAATCAAGACACTGAACTAAAAAGCAGCGCAGTTCTAGTAGATTTTGACACAGACAACGATTAACATAAACAATGCAAATATAGTGGTTCACGTAAAACAGAGTTACCATGGTGACAATGACTCCACAATTACTACTGTCATGTTGAACTGGATGGTGCATGGTTGCGCCTTTTCACTTGATAGTCCCCCAATCCTCCTTGCCATAGCAAACTGTTCTCATCTTGAAGAAGTCCCTTTAAACAAAGTGGAAGAGTCTCATATGTTATAACATGTAGGGAGAATAAAAATACCAATTTAGACCACAAGGCACAGACTAACTTTTACACTAATTCGGGTTTGGAGATGTCTGCCTTTGCCTTACTGCTACTGCTACGAAAAAGGAGAAAATATTACTCTCATCTCAGAAAATCTGTATAGAATGCTTGCTGTTTTAGGCAACTTTTAGTACTGTGTGTAACGTCATTGCTTGTGTTGCGTTCAGTGAGGCTCCACAATTTTGGATTTTCACTGTCTGTTTGAAGCGATTTTCTTTTACAAAATTGAATTAATTATGAAAAAATGTTATGGCAAGAGCATACATTTTTATTCAAAAATATTTGTGCATGTTAAATGCAAACATGCTAAGAATTTTCATTGTTTCTGTTCAAATGCTTTCATAAGTTGAAGAGTACTTGCTTAAATAGTGCGCTAAGAAAGCAGCTAAAATATGCACTGTTTGTGTTTGAAATTTTAATATTAAACAGTCTTTTTTTGTATTATTTTGGAGGTTTTCCCCTACTTCTACTGCTTGGATCAATCAATAACACAAATCTAAATGACCCTTGTGAGTGAAATCCAGTTTAAACTTCTGTCAGAGAGTCATACTAACAAGTGGGGAATGCTGCACAACCATATAGCACCAAAAAGACTGAGCTTGTGGCTGGCAGTATGTACTGCAACAAATGTGATGTTATTTCAGAGCAATATCAAAAAAAGACATAAAATAAAGGATCTTAATATAAGTTTCCCAACAATCACTAACCAGCAACTTCCAATGGACTCCCTCAGTGTTGACAAAGGAGAGTATCGCTTGATAATCATCAAATTTTGTCTATAAAAACAATAGAAAAAGTTAAATCATTTCAGTGAAATCTTGTTTGTATAAAACACACACACACACACACACAAAATTACCTTTGGCATGGCATGTCTGAGCACATCTCTTTTTCCAAAAAGTATCACACCTGCTGTGTAATGGTTAAGGATGTATATGGAGTCTCCAGTTTTGTACTGGTGAGCAGAGAGGTGGAAGATGCCCTCAATAACCTAAAGATAATCATTTGGATGAAGATATGACACAAAACCAGCCAACACAACCACAAATTACATGACAAAAAAACAATGAATAAAATGTTATGGCTGGATTTGTATTTTTGTGTATACCTCGCCTGTTAGCCACTGGTGAGGTCTCAGTGTTCGTAGGTCAGTGTGGTAGATCACCAGGTTGTTCCCCCTTACATGGCTGGGGAGCACAGCGACCACCACTTCTGTGTTCTTCCGTTTCCACAGTGATGTCAGCTGCAAAGAGAAATTAATAATTTCATTAAATGATCAACTTTAATATATTTTTAATACATTATGCAAAATATATAACTTGTATTTACAAAAGCTGTAAAATTATATGTTTAAAACATTTAAGTAGTATATAAAGAAGGAAGACAAGGATATTAAGCCATGAAGTGATGTATACAACAAAATATGTAAAATTGGAATATTTGAAGTTTTATGGACTAACAGGCAATGACACATGAAGCTTATCTAAATATTTACACTTAAAAGTTACTTAAAAGTACTTAAAACTTAAAATTAACGTTATTACTTAGGAAGGTGATTGTTACCTGCTCTTCTTGATCAGTGGAACTTTTCTGGCTGGCATTTGGTGTCAATATGTCAGCACAGGCTCTTTCCATCTCCCTGACTGTCCGTTCATCATTGTTCACAAGGTGAATAATGAGCTGTTGATGTGCTTCTGCTGCTTGTAAGATAAGATAAGAGATAAGATAGACTTTATTCATCCCACAACGGGGAAATTCAATTGTTACAGCAGCATATAGAAAAATGTTTGTGGAAATCTTTTACAGCAGAGACTATACTGTTTGCACAAAGTGGCAAAGGGAAGTGGAACAGTCCCAAACTGATAGCTGGAATGGCTACAGTCGCCATTTGCTGTTCCCTTGCTATTAGGAGGATGTTCCGCAATGTCTCCTTCAAGGTCTCAGTTGCTTTGCTCAGTGCACTTTTAGATGGTCTGGGCTTTAAACGTGGGCCCCCTGCATGGATTAACTTCTTACACGGTAAGTTACCAGCATTGGTCATAATAGCCTGTCCAGGTTTTAATGGTCCATACTTAGATACGTGGAGATTACATTCCACCTTGATCTGTGGTCCTCCAGCTGCGCTTAGAGCAAGCGCTAAACCTCCACAGTGGTTTCTTCTGTTTCCACCGTTCCACATCTACCCTATGAGTCTGGATAATAATAAAAAGAGCACTAAGTCTTGTTAATATGAATGCTATATAATGATTTCCATTGTTTGATTATAAAAATATACTTTATTAAGGTCTGCGAGTACTAGTATGTTTCTAATTCTAGACTTAAAATGGTTCTGATGCACATTAAGAATAACACATTAATATGTTTAAATAGAAGCATATCATGTAAATAGTGCTTTAAATGGAAACTCTTGCTTTTAATAAATTGTAAACCATCCAGGTTCTTATTCATATCTTGCTCTTTATTTTCTGAGAGTCTTGGTAATCTCTTAGTAGTGCACTGTGCATGACCTTGTATGTCTGTAGTCATCCAGTCTGGTCATCCTATTCTGTTAAAACCTAATCTTTTTTAGGTCCCATCGGCTCTTCTCCATTATGCCCTGGGTTTTATTGTCTGTGGTGTAATTCTGTTCAATAATGTCGTTCGTGAAATTAGTATTAGTATGAAGTGTAATTTCCACTCGGATATATATATATAAATCATGTTAGTATGCATTAACATGCTATATCTTAAAGTGGTGCTTGGCTCAGGCCTAAGACTACATTTACCTGTGCCGATGTCTGGGATACTCTCTGGAATCGCTTTGTTAGCTTTTCATAGGGCTGGCATCCAAGGTCCCCTGCAGTAAAATCACACAACATTAATAAAATAAAAAAAAATAATACATGCTTTAAAAAGAAAATGTTAACTCACCCAGCAGTAAGCCTGACCACAGCACAGCCTGTGGGAGAAAGTGTTTTCGCAACTTGGGGATAAAGTTGGGACAGAAGTAGACATTTGGTTCACCAGCTTCATCCAATGGGGATCCCTGGATCACACTCTTAAAGTGGTCATCAAATGGTGTAGGGCCCAAATCACTCTGTAAATGCTAGAATCACATTCATGCCATTAAAAATGTTGCTTACAATGCAATATTTATGTGTCCCATGCTATTGTGCCTTTCTTTATTAGATGGATGAATATTCTATGTGCATGGAGGAATTTCCTTTTGAAAAGAGAAATGATCATTTTGTGTCCTCATCTTACTCAAAAAAACGTAACATATGTGGTTTTGCATTTCCCCAAATGATGACCTACCACAAACTCTTCCTCAGAAACACCTGGGTCTTCAGTGTCTGGTTGTACAGCTGCTGTCAGAAGCACCTGCAGGTTTTGAAAATGTTTCTCAACATTTTCACCACTGCATGGGCTTGACAGCAGCACAGTAGCACTAATCAGCACTTCA
This sequence comes from Toxotes jaculatrix, assembly GCF_017976425.1. Taxonomy (NCBI): domain Eukaryota; kingdom Metazoa; phylum Chordata; class Actinopteri; family Toxotidae; genus Toxotes; species Toxotes jaculatrix. The sequence continues at coordinate 386,411 of NC_054395.1, read as the reverse complement.
TCCAATTCTTTCAGAGTTGTTGCCTGGGTCATCAACCCAAAGATGTGCATGCAGAGTTTATAGTGTGTAGGAGCACTGTGAGGAGGACAGGAAAAATACATAATTAATATAATCAACATGCCACTATATTTTAATATGACAAAATAATATGCACTTAAAAACATCACACTGTTTTTTTTTTTTTGCAGAGGTCCTTAGCATTCTTCATCACATGACTCAGGCACCTATGAAGGATGGACAATGCAAGTGCATGCTCCTTTCCTTGTCCCGTCACAATATCGAAATACTGTGCCAACAGTTCATTTAGGCTAAGGCCACATAGGTTCTGTGCAATTGATTGCATCAAAACTGCACAGCCATCACAAATGTACATAATAGCTCTTTTTCGAACCTTTGGGCCATGCTGTTTAATGCAGTCAGTGACGAAAGATGCAAGACAGAATGGCACTGATGCCGTGGTGTGTTCACAGGTAGCATAAGTGGCAACTGGAAGAGGAGAGCATCCTTTGACAGGATTTCTTACTACAAGTTTGTAGATGTAAAAAGGTGTGCTCTCCCCTTTTGCCTTCTTGATTATGCTCCCTGTGGCATCAAAATAAACAATGTCATCCTTGGACCACTGATAAAACACATGAATGGTCTTCTTAGACCACAGCATGATCCCTTTTGGCTGCAGGATGATTTTCTGGATCAGCTGGTCGTTCGTGGCTTGCTCCTCTTCATGCATCAGTTGCAGACTGAGCATGTCATTGTTATGCAGCCTTTTCTTCTTTCTCTCTTCCCAGGACAACGTCTTTAAGACAGCAGTTGAAGGGACCTCATCTCTGTTCCCAGAGTGCAGGACAGTCTCCTCTAATTTATCCAAGCTCTCCAAATATAGAGTTCTTGGGAGTTTAGAGCTGATTGTATTCGCTGTAGATGGTCTGTCATCTGCTCTGATAGGCCTCCTTTTCAACTGCTGCTTACTGTGACATACAATGTCCCCCTGAAAAGTGACAACAGCCTTGAGGGAGGAGTCACTGTCCACCTTTACAAATGCCTGTACATGGCACTCGTCAAAACGGCAGTATGCAGTACAGGTAAAAACAGATTGAGCCAAGCATCTTCACAGTGTGCCTCTTGAACCCAAAACTGCAGTAAGGATTGACACTTCTGAGCCCTTTGGCTATAATGTTAGTCCATTGCAAACTTCTGAATTGCCGTTTGTGTTGAGTTTGTCTCAGTTTGCGCCAATCCTTGGGTGGAATAAAAATATGAAAAAAACATGGTTCCTCAGGCAACTTGTGTGTGAAGAAATCCTGATGAGCATCCTCACTTAGAGACGATCTGGTACTGATGGTGTTCTGCAAATTTAAACATTAAAAGTAATCAACTTATCTGAGTTATGTTGAAGTACATGTGATAATGTTCAGTCATGACTGAGTACATATAAAATAAGACATTTTAGACATTAGTTGGAAAGAGGCTGTGTCTTTAAACACACGGTCTTGTGTGACACTGTAGAAAACTGTGAATACCACATATAAATTGTAACATTCCTACATTACTGCTGTTTCTGTGGTGTTGCCATTTCAGAACTGACACATGCAGTGCACCAAGGGAGAATTAACTGATGTGCATCAAAGGAGCCACTCTCTCACTCACTTTCTACTGCATTTTGTCCTTTAAGTAGATTTGATTAAATCGTTTTTTTAAATAGATGAAGTATTTTAATTTCATTTGACTTTTTAGGAAGTTAGTCTAACATTACCTCTTGGCTGTCATGTACAGAAGATGATGGTGATTTTGGAGGAGGCACGTGGCTGGCTGCTTCTCCTTCTTCAGTGTTCTCCTCTGATTTGTTTTCAGTCAAACAGTCCTTTGCATGTCCTGATGAGAGGGGCTAAGGCTCTGCAATATCCACAGAAACCCCAAGCAAAATAAGTCAAGATCCATATATAACATATGGTAATAATTTGATCTGGGTTACTACTACAAAAGGTTGACATGTTCAAACCCTTCTTGTGACTGATCAACAACTTCAGACTACTCATACTATCTTCTGTATGTAGTAACTGGAGGTACTATGGAGGTATCTCACGAGATTCAGGATCATTTTTCCTGGGGGAGAGAGGAGCTCTCTTTATTTTATTCTAACTTTTCATTGTTTATGCAGACTTTTAATACACACGCAAAACACTGCAACACAGCAGAGGAAAGGGAAAGGGAAAAATGAAAAACATGCCTCCTTTTAATAGTCCCATAAATCACTTACATTTGATATTTCTGTGTTATGTTATAAAACTTGGTAAAATAAAGTCTACCTTTACCTCTGGAATGTCATGTGTAACATCATGCGTGGCTGAATCTGCCTCAGCTTCAGCAGCAGCAGTGCCTTCTGGTATCGTATCCAAACGAGCAGAGGGAGAAAAGCTCTGCAATATCCCCACAACCGAAAAAATGTTAAAATTATAGTGAATTATTATTTTAAATAGTTACAGAACATGTAATCTAAGCAGAAAATTTGCAACTAAATTCTAAATAATAAAATATAATAATAATAAATAATAATAAAATAATAAAATATTGATTGTGACAAATTGTGAATCGTCATTACCTGGTGATCCTTAAGGTAGGCATTTTTTATTCTTGTCCTATTAGATAAGACATTTGAAATCCCTAACTCACTGCACACAAGTCCCCAGAAACTGCTCTCAGGATAAGAGCTTTCCTTTGACAGTGGCACATCTGCCTTGTCCTGTAGCTTCTGTATATAGGACAGGATGTCTGCTGCTGTCTTAAGCAATTTTCTTGACTATAACAACAAGGAGGAAAATAAAAATTAGGGTTTCTTTAAATATTTATTTAAGCAATCAATACATATACCGATAACCTTTCTACTAACCTTCCCGAATGTTGTGAAAGAAAACAATCTGTAAAGGATGACATTTTAAAAAACAATAAATTTGTTAATATAACATGTTATTGCATTACATATTTACCACTATATTACCAATACTCCAATATATATGTATTATAATATATTTCTCAATCTTGTTACAGAAATAAATTGATGATGTAGTGGCAAGCTTCAGGGAGAAATACCCCAAGCTGAATGATGTACTTCTAACCAAAAGTGCAACCATCAAAGGAATGTCCTACAGAATTGGCATGCTAATTCCGTATGGTTCAACTGGTGGCCTGCCCGAGTTGCAGAGAGTGCAGAAATTCTTCAAATCTGCATTTTTGAAAACAGTCTGAGCTTTGTTGTAAGAATACTGTGTGCATGGTATCATGAGCATTTCACAGCTTATGAGCTCACTACATCTCCTAATAGAGAGGTTGCCCTTGTTGATCTTGAAAACCTGACCGATGCTTACCCACTCTGTGACTACACTGTAGGTGTGAGACGGATGGTTACTTTGAAAAGGCACATTATAGTTTAAGGTAGGTCTATAATGACACTTTTCTTTCTCAGTAATCTTATGAAGTAGAGGTGTGACAAATAATTAATAATAATAATTTTTTTTTTTTTTTAATTTTATGTCAAGATGTCAAGTCCCATCCATCTGAGAGTCGTCTTTGGCGGAGATGATGCCAGAAAGCTTACCCTTTTGTCAGGGATGCCAGCATCAGTGGATCAGCTTGTTCTTGAGATAAAGACTGTTTTTGGACTTGAACAGCCGTTCAGGCTTCAGTATAAAGATGCAGACTTTGGAAATGAATATGTCAATCTCACTTCAACCAGTGAGATAAGAGACAGGGATACTCTGAAAGTGGTATTTTTTGCATGTGAAGAAACTAGCTCCAGCATTCCAGGAACTCTACCACCTTGCAGCAGCAGCACCCCAGTGACTTCTCCCACTACATCCCACAGCTCTGTGAACCCCCTCAGCTCTCCATCCTTGGACAGGGACAGTTTTTCTTCTGACCACTCGTTTGGCAGCGCAGACACCAGCATTTTGGATCCAGCTCCAGAGTCAAGAACTTCTTGGCCTCCACTCTTCATTGTTCCCTATTTTTCATATTTTGCTGAAATTCAACTCCAAAGAGCAAATGCAGAATTCAGAGCAACTCAGGGACTTTTCTTACTCCTCCTCCAAAGCTAAGAATGGATATCCTTGAAGTTATGGCTGAACAGATCTTCAAATATACAGCATACCCCAGTGATTCCCAAATTGAAGAGGCTGCTGAGGTCTTAGTGCATACCCATCCATGTTTGAGGGAAAGAGGAACTCGTGCTGGCCATGAAGGATGGAAACAGTATCTAAAGACAAAAGTTGCCAATTTTCGCACAAAACTGAGCAAGATTGGACACTCTGAAGTCAGTGTAAACTCCCTCAAGAACAAGCGCAAAGGTCAAGAAAAAGCAGCCGCAAATATAAAAAAACCAAGAAAAGCAGAGGTTAACTTTCTCCCATCCTTCCCTAACGGTGAAACAGGAGAGAGTCTTGAGAATGAAAGAGTAGCTCTCTTGTCGGAGGTGAAAAAGAAAAACAATGAGGCTGCGGTCAAGGCGAAAATGCAGAAGACCTTCTACTACAGACGTCAGGAGGTTGTCCAGGACTCACCTTTAATCTCTGAATTTGTGAACAGATGGCCTGCCTTGTTCACAGTGAGTGAGGTGAGTATTACTGTTGATATTTTGCACACTGCTCTGCTGATGTAGAACTGCTTTCCAAAATTATGTGCTGATAATAATTTCCTGGGGGGAAAGATTATTCTGTATTAACATAATTTTTTGTACAATGAAGCCATTATAAGTTATTATTTCCCACTGTTTTTCATGTGAGTAGCATTTCTTAGGACCACATTTTGGAGACAAAGTTTTCGTTATAAAGCTAGACTGTGCACTCACTTTTCCAGTGGAAAGTTTTGAAATGCAGAGTGGTGACATTTCAACATACTGACAAACAATCAGCTGTCACTATTCAGATTTTGTGTAGCTGCACAACTTTGGTATTGATGGCTTGCACAACTGCTCTCTATAGCTTGACAATGAGCCTGACATGAATTGGGGCAGGTCCTTTTATGATTCTTTGTTGTTTACAGCTTGACATAGTCCTGAAATATATAAAGCAAATAATGATTCACATTAGAATGTTGAGTACAGACCACTCATCATTCAAGAAGATTGTGATATGATTCATCTGCCCAAGGGTAAGTCTCCTTTTATAGTCCAAATTGTCTGTCCTTATTCAGCCCCTGCTTTTTTAAGCATGAAAGTTATAACTTCTTTGGATCTCCCATTTACATTTCTTTTCCATCACTGTTTCTCTTATAGATAAATGCAGAATTCATGCGTATAACAACGATGCCACTTCAAGCCAAGTTCTTGGCAGAACTTGACAAATACACAGCTAATTTATTTATTAATTTATCTCTAATGCAAGATGGTGCTCCGCACGGTGTGACACGGCGTTGCTCTCCGGGTCAAGTTTTACAGTGTTTTGTTATTTACAGTGCTCTTATTGATGTTTCATGTGAGATACACCAAGGCTCATGTGAAGTACGACCGAGATGCCCTGATAAAACTTGGGGAGATGAGTCACAGAGGACATTTTAACATCGACATCCTCCGCTCCTTCCCAGAGCTACTTCTTCACCCCGAAGAAACGCCGGGCCAGGCCGCAGCAGGGCGATCTTCTAGACCCCAGAGACCGATCAGGAAGTGTGGCCGGCGGGGAGGAGCAGCACGAAGGCTCCGTCGTCTGGTTAGCAAAGGACGGCTAACCCTCCCGGTCATACTTCTCGCCAACGTTCAGTCTCTGGTAAACAAGATGGACGATCTTCACGGTCGGATGGCTGCACAAAGGTACATCCAGGACTGCTCTGTGCTGTGTTTCTGTGAAACATGGCTCGGACCACAGACCCCAGACGAGGCCATAACACCGGCAGGCTACGCTGTTTACCGAGCCGACCGCAGCGCGACGGATAGCGGTAAAACTCGCGGAGGAGGCACTGCAATCCTCGTCAAACACGCCTGGAGCACCGACAACACGGTAATAACACAGTCATGTTCCGAAGATGTGGAATATATCACCGTGAAGTGCAGGCCATTTTATCTGCCCAGAGAACTGCAGTGCATCATACTGAGTGTGGTGTATATACCCCCCTCGGCCAACAAGGACAACGCACTGAGGGAACTACAGGACATGATCAGCAAACATGAAAACACATATCCAGATGCTGCTATTGTTATGCTCGGAGACTTTAATCACTGTGATCTCCGGAAAAATATCCCAATAGCCGTTATAAAATATGCTGATGACACGACCGTCCTCGGCCTCATCAGAGGGGGAGATGAGTCAGCATACAGGGACCTGGTGCACAAGATCACGGTCTACGGTGAGGATAATGATCTTGTGCTCAACCTCGAAAAAACAGAAGAACTCATTTTGGACTTTAGGAGACGGGCGCCCCCTCTGCAGCCACTCACCATCAAAGGGACTATGGTGGAGCGAAGCGACAGCCACAAGTTCCTCGGCCTGCTCATCTCTGAGAATCTCAGCTGGGCCAAAAACACCATATTGGTAGTGAGAAAAGCCCAGCAGAGACTGCACTTCATCAGAGTGCTGAGGAAGGCGGGACTTGGACGCCAGCCGCTCATCCAAGCCTACAGAGGACTCGTTGAAAGCATCCTCACCAGTGCCATCACAGTATGGTACGGCAACACCACGCTGGCTGAGAGGAAGTCGCTTCAACGAGTCATAAAAGCTGCAGAGAGGGTCACTGGATGCAGCCTTCCAACCATGGACTCAATCTACACCGAGCGCTGCAGACGCAAAGCACAGAGCCTCCTGAAAGACAAACACCATCCAGCTCGTGCTTTGTTTCAATGGGTGGACTCAGGCTACAACCTGAGGCATCGCAGGCCGGTGAGCATCAGTGCCCACAGAGCCCGCCTCCACAACAGCTTCTTCCCAGCCACTGTCAGAACAGTGGCACAGGACATTAAGGAGGGAAGAAGCTACTACATAGCATAACCCTGACAACGTGCAAAAAACCATGTCAAAAAACAATCTGGTATTACTATGTGCAATATGTCTTTATATTCACCATGTGAAACAATTCAAAAATATTCAAAAATATTTGCAATATCACCACGTGCAATATGCCTGTTAAGATCACCATGTGAAACATCACATACAGGAAGTGACAGTGTGCCTATATTAGGCACCTAATTTTCTTAATTTTCTTAAGAATCTTCCCAGTATTTTAAGTGCACTATCTCGCTCTTCTTTTGTATTATTTATTTCTTGGTTATTTTATTTCTTATTTTATTGTATTATTTAAACCTTAAGCTTGACTCTGGGGAGGGATGCACAAGAATTCCAATGCACATGTACTGCAGTGTATCTGTGCAAATGGCAAATAAAACTCTATTCTATTCTAATTTGATGGAGGTCCTCAGCAGTAGAGGAGGAGCTGCTGGAAGGAAGATCAAACTCCTCATGGCTCCAACAGCTAAGGCAAGTGCATTAAACTGCATTATTTTAGCCAAATATGTTTTTTTCCCCCATGAAAAATCTCCTTTTCCCATCAACCTTCTACTGTTTAATTTTTTTCCTCATTTGTCTTTTGTTTTCCTCCATCCACCCTCTGTCTGATTCCTTAATTTTTTTTTTACCTCCATTCTTTCTTTCCTTCATGCATGAGTGATGTAGGACCCCTTTCCCATTTTTTAGTGTCTTCAACTTATATACTTAACTTTTCCTTCATCTGACCTTTACCATCCCCCTCTTTTGTCTTTCATCTTTCCACTACACTTTTCCTCTTACGTCCTATAGGTTTTCCTTTTCTTTACATCATCAGCTTTACACCTTTCCTCTTAAAAGGTGTCGAAGGAGTCTTGAAAAATTTATTGATTTAATATAAATTCTTTTGCAGAGTGAAGACATTGTAGTCAAGAGGGACTGTGTACTTCGAAGTCTGTTTGTCTATCTCAATGAGGACAGGAATACTCTCATCAAGGAGTACTTGGTCAGTAATTTTATTTTACTGTGACCTTTCAGTCTTGAACTTGCAATGTTTTATCAGTTTATTTCAAAATTGTCAAATTGGTTTTCACTATTAGAACGTCAACAGTGAAGAAGCTGAGAGAGAGATCGTGCAGACCACCATGGGGCTTTATGTGATCCAAAAAGATGGTGCTGATGATGAGGAAAAGCCAGAGGATGTTGGAGTGGTGATTGAGGGTGTGGAACTGCTATGCAACCTGGGAAGTATTTCCTTTGGATGTGTCATGCTTTTTGGATTAATCTACACTCTCAACTTGAGTTATCCCCAGGAACACAAGTTCACATTCGAGTTCTTCCAGAAAGTGTTGATGAACCTGCATGGTCACAGACTGTCCCCAAAGGTCCAAACACTTAAAATAAAGATGCTTCAATGAGCTCATAAGTTAAAGTGATGGACATTTGAGCCTTCCACAGTTTGGCTTGTTGGACGTTTGGATCTTCTATTGCCACTTTGACTTTATTTGAACTTTCAGATCTTTCTTATAATGTGCTGTTGGAAGGGATGGAGCATTTGTTGGAGGAACCTGCATCATTTCCAGTGTAATCCAGATGATTGTATCATACATCCTCATTACATCATCACTGCTGTTATTTCACATGCTAAACACTATACTTTAAGCATTTCTGCCAACTAGCAGGGCTTGCTTGGGGCTCTCTCCTGAAGAGACTAAAAAGACTGTCCTTGGAATTATGACTTAAGTTCACTTTTTTTACCTTGAATAATTTCTAAAAAAATATTCTAATGTTTGTGTTTTCTTATTTGGTTTTACATTTTTCAAATTAGTTGAGGATAACCGCAGTGAACTTCCAAATGATGGTGTTTGTATTTGTGATTGGATGTATTTTTTGGTTGAACCCTTTGTGTTAAATACACTCAGTGGCCATTTTATGATGTGAGTTAGTGATGGTTTCTGATTTGCTCTTTCCATTTACACTCATGAGCGAGGCAGAATATTAGATACGGCTCAAATCTTGTACTTTCATTCTTATCTGTTGTGGTAACATTGTAGAGCCTTTCATTAGTGGTGCATTGCTTTGCATGCACACTAGGCACCTCTATAGCACAGCTATAGAGGTACCTAGTGTGCAATGCAAAGCATGCACACTAGGTACCTCTATAGCACAGCTATAGAGGTACCTAGTGTGCAATGCAAAGCATGCACACTAGTTAGTGGTGCATTGCTTTGCATGCACACTATTGTTCTTCTGGTCCGTTTTTCTTCTTCTTCTTCTTCCGTGTCGACTTTCGGTTCGTAACTCGTCCCACACCGTTGAACGCACACTAACAAATGATACATCAAAACGTGCGGCTCGATCGGACTCGGTGTGCTTGTATTTTGTTCTCCAGAATATTCACGTTTCGCGAAGAAATTCGCGAAAAACCGGCCGAAATTTTCCCATAGAGAATGGCTGGGAAATTTTCAAAAAAGTCGCAAATTCTCCCCTTTTTCAAACAGTATCTCCTCTGGCATACTTTCACCTAGAAACACCATTCAAACTGTAAAATGTAGACACAAGTCTCGTGTATTCGGGGTGTATTCAACTTTTTCAAAAGTTGTGTAGTTTTTGAACTGTGAGCTCCAACTGATCATGAGTGATTTTGAAAAAATTCAGGGTTTTCAATGAGTGTGTATTGCGGAATGTTCCAGGCTAGAGTGGGAGGTTAGAGTGGAGAGGCTTTAAAAAAACTCTCTGAAATTTTTTCTTTACACGACGACTACGGCCACAAATTTTACTCTAGAGCAGTGAAATTCTCCAGAGTTGTAGCCACACTTGTCCTCTCTCTCACAATGTGTTTACTTTTTCTGTAGGATTTACGGTTTCTCTTTGGCGTGCCTTTTAGCGACAAGAGGAGCTCTCAACTGCTCCATTGACTCCAATGTTAATTGAGCAGAGGATTTTTGGAGAAAAGCAGAAAATCCCCTTTTTTGAAACTTGCTGTAAAATCCACATTTTAGACAGTAGGACCATAAAAAATAGATTCAGGTCTTCCTTAAAGTCTTGTCTCTTTGACGGTGCCGTTTGTTTAGCGATACCATGTTTTGTTTTTCCATGGATAGCAGTTGTTCGGCAGGCCCGATTCGGCCGAAAATGAGCTCGTCAGAGCACCTGTGAGCTGCCTCAGCGGCGGGAAAGCTCATCCCCATGGCAACCGTGACTGCAAGAGCTGTGGCTCTCTCTCTCCCTGTAACAACTCTATGTCTCTCTGTCTTTGTACCTTTTGACACAGACACAGATATAGACAGACTGACACACACAAAGTCAATATTGTGCGGTGCGCCAGCACCGCACAATATTGACAGAGGCACACAAACACAAACACAAACACACACACACACACAGACTCATACACACACACACACACACACACAATAGTCAATACTGGGTTGTGCGAAGCACAACCCAGTATTGACACAGGCCCACTCAGGCACACACAGACACACACAAACACAGACACACACATAGACAGACTGACACACACAAAGCCAATATTGTGCGGTGCGCCAGCACCGCACAATATTGACAGAGGCACTCAAACACAGACACACGCACAGACTCATACACACACACACACACACACACAATAGTCAATACTGGGTTGTGCGAAGCACAACCCAGTATTGACACAGACCCACTCAGGCACACACAGACACAGACACACAAATACAGACACACACACACAATAGTCAATACTGGGTTGTGCGAAGCACAACCCAGTATTGACACAGATCCACTCAGGCACACACAGACAAACACACACACACACACACACACAGTCCATATTGTGCGGTGCGGTAGCACCGCACAATATTGACAGAGGCACACAGGCACACACAGGACAGAGGCACACAAACACAGACACACAGACACACACACACAATAGTCAATACTGGGTTGTGCGAAGCAACCCACAGACCCTCTCAGGCACACACAGACACTGACACACAAACACACACACACACACACACAGGACAGAGGCACACAAACACAGACACGCACAAACACACAATAGTCAATACTGGGTTGTGCGAAGCACAACCCAGTATTGACACAGACCCACTCAGGCACACACAGACACAGACACACACACACACACAATAGTCAATACTGGGTTGTGCTTCGCACAACCCAGTATTGACACAGACCCACTCAGGCACACACACACAGACACACTCATATAGATATACACTCAGATATACTTATATACTTATACTTAGATACACTCACACACACATACCCACAGTCAATGTTGTGTGGTGCGGTAGACACACACTCATATAGATACACACTCAGATAGACTTATACAGGAATGCATTGGTATGAATACTAGCGGTGCAATGCACCACTCTCGCGATTTCCCAAAGGGAAATTGTCTAGTCTTTTATGTAATATTGTTTTGGGTACAATACATAACTTAGCCCTGTGCCTGTATTGTATGTATTGGTATAATCTACTGGGAAACCTTTTCACTTTTCTAATTGTAAAATGTCAAATGTAATTAATGTTCCTAAATGTTCAAAGGTGCTGTATTTTAAACATTTTTGTAGCATTGTTAATGTTATACTGTGCTATATTGTGCCGGTGCACTGCTTCTTACATGATGGAAAGGAGTTGGCTTACAGGCCAAAAGCCATGGTAGTGTTTAAGTTTAAGTTTAAAAATGATTGCCAGCATGGACAGTGATATATCACAATATGATTCAGTGTAAGACTGAATGGCATTCATCATTTCTGTTTATTGATCTTCTTTTACTTATTTGTGTTTGTGTGGGCCACGTGTTGAGGTAGGCGTGCACGCGTGAATTGAGTGGGGCATCTGGTATATGTGCCAGCTGTGACGCCTTTTTAGAATGTTTAAATTCCAACACATTGGACATAGGTGTACAGTGGCATCTCTACAGTGCAGACACATTTAAACGTTGCTGTAATTTTGAACTTGTTTCTGACAATAAAGTTGTCACAACTATGCTGTGTTTTGCTTTGCGATTTATGACAGAAGACAGAATGGCCAATTAGAAATCCATTACTACTGTATATATGATACTTTAATAAATACATAGAGTTTATGTGAAAGTTCCCCTTAACTGTATATATGATAACTGAATAAACACATAAAGTTTATGCATAAGTTTGCATTAACTTGAATCAGATCTGGATAAGTTATTTAATTTATTCACATTGTCTTGGTATGATAGAAACACATTGAAGTAAATGGGACCTTCACATTGAACTTATGTAATAAAATTGCATGGAAAAATTACATGTAATTAAAATACTTAAAGTCTACGTTTTTGGCATAATTATTTTTTTGAGTGTATTCTTTTTTTGTAGCCATATTATTAGAGCCCTCCATCATGATCAATGGCTACAAATGGCATGCCCCCGGGCCATTTTGTGTAAGTTTAACATGGCGAACTGTGTGGTATAGGCTTCATACCACAGTTATGAAACAATTAGGGTTTTCTGAATTCACCTTTCTGTTTTATAAATACATATCTATGGAGCCTCGAGGAGGCCTCTTGTGGCCTCGCGTTATTATCTCGTGGCCATGCATTATTTATTTTTTTTATCCTGTGTCACCAGAGGGGCTCCGTACATATCAAGTACAGGGCCAAAATCCTTTTCCAGGATAAATGTGAACATAAATGTGCTTCACTGTAAGGCTATATGACCTTCAAATTGGTTATTTCTAATGTTGATAAAGTCATAAGGATAACCTAACTACATATCTAATGCTCCTAACTTTGCTACCTGCATTTGAATAATATATTTACCCATGACGGTCAGTCATGATTTTTGTAACTGGACGTGACTAACTGGTCCGAAGATAAGAAGTTTGAACGTTGTTTTCTTGCGACGATGCCGAACAACAAATGCACGTCTCTGACGGCCAATCACAAGTGATATGCAAATGTGAAAAACTTGCATAACCAATGATGGACTTGCTGATTGGTCAAATAAGGCTTTGACCCTTGACACCCAAGTAAAAGTACTTTTTTTTCTATTAATGTGGATCACGTTCATTTTGGCTTTGCGTAGTAACGTATAGTTAAAGATGTTAATATGTATTTTTAAAAAGGCTGAAGATTTATTAAAGAACACCCACACCGTTGCTGTTTACAGGAAGGGGATGAGCAGACTCTATTTTCTGAGGAAGCTTAGATCTATCAATGTGTGCTACAAAATGCTGAAGAAGATCAGAAAAAGTTTAACCCTTGCTCAAAGTTGAACATAGATGTATATGTTAAATCAATAGTAGGCAAATTGACAGCTGATTACTCTGAAAGTACACAGTGGTAGGACTTCATATGACTTATGGTAGCAGTACAGTAAGTACTGCATCTAAAAATATCAAAGTCATTGACTACTTATGGACAGAAAAAAATTTAACCCTTGTTCAAAGTTCAACACAGATGCATATATTTGAACAATGATAGGTACTTTGACAACTGATTACTCTGAAAGTACACAGTGGAAGTACTTATGGCAGTAGTAGAGTAAGTACTGCATCTAAAAATATGAAAGTCATTGACTACTTATGGACAGAAACATTTTTTGTCCTTCCTCAAATTTGTAAACACATGCATATGTAAATAGTTGGTCGTTTGACAGCTGAGTACAAAGTGGTAGTACTTATACCTTTAAAAAAAAAAAAAAAAAAAAAAAAAAAATATATATATATATATATATATATATATATATATACATACATATATATATATATATATATAAGAACATACCCTACAACGCGTTTGCTCTTATTTTGAAAGGTGAACGTGTTGTTCGTCCCTACGTACCGTAACTGTTAGTTGCAATGCGCATTTGAGATACAGGGGCGGCTGATTTGACTAAGCAGTAGAAAGTAGCGGCTGACTTGACCGCAGTGCGCTAACGCGACTATGGTGGAGATGATGGAGAGGAAGCAGATCCAGGTAACTTTTGAAACGTTTGCCTGTGTTCCGCTTTGAAACTCGGTTGTTTTTAAGTAAACAGGAATTGACCTGATTAAAAAAAAAAAAAAAAAAAAAGTGGTGGTCTGGGTAATTGAAGCGCGAGCATCTGTGACGGCGTGAGGGCTTTGATTGGACTAAGGAAATAGTTTGTGTCGGAAGCTTCGCGAGCTGTTTATAAACACGCGCGCGTAGTTGGTTACATTGGGTAAAAGCGCTCGCGGTGGCTTGTGCTGTACTAAGTCACTGTGTTTGTCAGTATGGTCTCGTTTTGCTGTTATTTTCTCTTCCTTCTTCAAAGCGTCGGGTTTGGTTGAGCCCAAGGGGGAGTAGTGAGGATCACCTCCAGAAGGGAGCAATTCTCCATTGACCCCCATGTTAAAATAGCCAACTTTACAGCCTAAAAAATTTTTTCAAAAATTTATATAAAAACAATTTTATTTGGTCTCATTTTTCTGTTTAAAAAGTCCGACATTGCATGGACAGAGCAGCTCCGTCAGTCAGCGGCTGCTGTTGTTTGTGTGCTTCTGTAACTGTAAATGGATAGTGGATGGAGGCAGCGGCGAAAGCCGGTAAATATATAATATTAAACATTTTAATAAATTATTTTCATCATTATCATTAATAACGACAATAATAATAATAATAATGTTTTTAACTTTTTAATATATTTTATCAATCTGAAATAATAATGATTGTTTCACAGTTAAATAACAGGCACAACTCCACCAAACCCTGCAGCTCCACCTAAAACCTCTCTATCTGAAACAGTCATGTTTAAAACATAGCAGCAACATTATGCACTCTGTTGTATGCTGTGTGTTGCGGTTACACAGGGTCGAGCTAGTCGGGTTGGACTCGGGGACTGTCGTGTGGTGGATGCATAGACTGTATAAGACAGAGGTCACTAACAGGCGGACTGCGGTCCGGGTCCAGACCCAAACGCCGTCCTATGCGGATCCAGAACTACAATCAATAAATTATCGATTATTCTACATCACGACGGGACGCTAATATTTTAACCAGCACGGCTTTTTTAGTCTTTACGGTATCTGTTTAGCGGACTTTACAGACCAATTACATGCGAGTTAAGCCATCCCACGTGACGCTGCTCAGCCAATCAACTTTGAAGCGCGACTCTGAATACAGAGATGAGAGAGATCAGAGGTGAGTGACAGGTGGAAAGGGAAGTTAGCGATACAAGGAGATGTCATTTATAGACAAGTCATCCGGAGACAGGAAGAGAAGACAGAGAGGCGAGTGAGTGGGAGACAGGGAGAGAAGACAGAGAGGCGAGTGAACGGGAGACAGGGAGAGACGACAGAGAGACGAGTGAGCGGGAGACAGGGAGAGACGATGGCCCTGACACCATTCCAGCCCAGATTTACTTATACTTAACAAATTAAGTGACAATAAATATTTTTGAATTGTACTTTGTTTAACAGTCAATTGCAAATGTTGATATATATATATATATATATATATATATATATATATATATATATATATATATATATATATATATATATATATATATATATATATATATGTCATATATATATATATAGTTGTATATATATATAATATATATAGTATATAAGTTGTAGCCACACTTGTCCTCTCTCTCACAATGTGTTCATTTTTTCTGTAGGATTTACAGTTTCTCTTTGGCGTGCCTTTTAGCAACAAGAGGAGCTCTCAACTGCTCCATTGACTCCAATGTTAATCGAGAAGAGGATTTTTGGAGAAAAGCAGAAAATCCCCTTTTTTGAAACTTGCTGTAAAATCCACATTTTAGACAGTAGGACCATAAAAAATAGATTCAGGTCTTCCTTAAAGTCTTGTCTCTTTGACGGTGCCGTTTGTTTAGCCATACCATGTTTTGTTTTTCCATGAATAGCAGTTGTTCGGCAGGCCCGATTCGGCCGAAAATGAGCTCGTCAGAGCACCTGTGAGCTGCCTCAGCGGCGGGAAAGCTCATCCCCATGGCAACCATGACTGCAAGAGCTGTGGCTCTCTCTCTCCCTGTAACAACTCTATGTCTCTCTGTCTTTGTAATTAAAACTACAGCAGAACTATAGGGGTCATAGACACACACATAGACAGACTGACACACACAAAGTCAATATTGTGCGGTGCGCCAGCACCGCACAATATTGACAGAGGCACACAAACACACACACACACACACACACACACACACACACACACACAGACTCATACACACACACACACACACACACAATAGTCAATACTGGGTTGTGCAAAGCACAACCCAGTATTGACACAGACCCACTCAGGCACACACAGACACACACATAGACAGACTGACACACACTGTAACGAAGGACTTTGTTACCGTTGACTGTCGGGTTATGGTTTTGTAAATATTATTGTAAATATTGTGCACGGTGGGTTTTGGATATTGTTTATAAATAACTAGACAATCTATAGTAATGGCGAAAGGCACTTTTATTAGATATTTGGCAAATAACATTCAAACATGAAAGTTTCACGGGATAACGGCAATATTGGTTGCGTAATATAGTTATCATATGTGAGGAGTCGGCCTCGGTCGGATGCCGGGGTGGCCGCTCGGCTCCGTCTGTAATGAGAGGAGGTCGGTTAGACTCCGTGGACAGCGGACGGTCCAGAATTGACGGACACCGGCAAAAGTGATGAAACGTATTGTGGTATTTGTGAGAAGAATAGTGGAAGTGCCTTACAGAATTGTGCATGTTATCGTTAATACTCACCTTCTGCCTGTTTTGCGTTCACCTGGGGTGCGTCAGGGAAAAGAGTCCCCTGGGTAACGGACGGGGTTAATAATGTTCCGGGTGCAGCCAAGTGGCAGGGCAAGACGGGGGGGGGGGGGTACGAAAACTGTCTTATATATATCATTATTGTAAATATGTTTATGGTGTTTGGTTGAGGGATTATTTTACAGCACGCAGGTTATTTTAAATATTTTTTGTTAAATCTAATAATCATATTTTTCATATTATCATATTTATAAATCTATATCTATGAACACCTGTGAATGGTTTTGTCTAATTATGCCTACCAGGCCACAGTATAAAAGGGCGCCCATTTTAAATCTACGTGGTTACTGGCTAGGCCTCACCCTGTGTGTTGCTATACCTGTGTTACAAAAGAGAAAATAAAAGAAAATACGTATCTGCATTATTCCACCTTTGCCTTGGCATTTTTATTCCTCTGGCAGTCTCTGGTGTCAGAACGGCCATTCTAACACACACAAAGTCAATATTGTGCGGTGCGCCAGCACCGCACAATATTGACAGAGGACAGAGGACAGAGGCACTCAAACACAGACACACGCACAGACTCATACACATACACATACACACACACACAATAGTGTCAATACTGGGTTTTGCGAAGCACACAACATTACTAGCAGTGCAATGCACCACTCTCGCGATTTCCCAAAGGGAAATTGTCTAGTTAGTGGTGCATTGCTTTGCATGCACACTAGGCACCTCTATAGCACAGCTATAGAGGTACCTAGTGTGCAATGCAAAGCATGCACACTACTGTTCTACTCCGCTTTTTTCCGCTACTTCTTCTTCCGTGTCGATTTTCGGTTCGCTACTCCTCCCACACCGTTGAGTGCACACCTACAAATGATACATCAAAACGTGCGGCTTGATCGGACTCGGTGTGCTTGTATTTTGTTCTACAGAATATTCACGTTTCGCAAAGTTATTCGCAAAAAACTGCGAAAAATTTCCCATAGAGAATGAATGGGAAAAGTTTAAAAAATTCACAAATTCTCCCCCTTTTTCAAACATCTACTGCTCTGGCATACTTTCACCTAGAAACACCATTCAAATTGTAAAATGTAGACACAAGTCTCGTGTATTCGGGGTGTATTCAACTTTTTCATAAGTTGTGTAGTTTTTGAACTGTGAGGTCTAACTGATCATGAGTGATTTTGAAAAAATTCAGGCTTTTCAATGAGTGTGTATTGCGGAATGTTCCAGGCTAGAGTGGGAGGTTAGAGTGGAGAGGCTTTAAAAAAACTCTCTGAAATTTTTTCTTTACACGACGACTACGGCCACAAAATTTACTCTATAGCAGTGAAATTCTCCAAAGTTGTAGCCACACTTGTCCTCTCTCTCACAATGTGTTCATTTTTTCTGTAGGATTTACGTTTTTTCTTTGGCGTGCCTTTTAGCAACAAGAGGAGCTCTCAACTGCTCCATTGACTCCAATGTTAATCGAGTAGAGGATTTTTGGAGAAAAGCAGAAAATCCCCTTTTTTGAAACTTGCTGTAAAATCCACATTTTAGACAGTAGGACCATAAAAAATAGATTCAGGTCTTCCTTAAAGTCTTGTCTCTTTGACGGTGCCGTTTGTTTAGCGATACCATGTTTTGTTTTTCCATGGATAGCAGTTGTTCGGCAGGCCCGATTCGGCCGAAAATGAGCTCGTCAGAGCACCTGTGAGCTGCCTCAGCGGCGGGAAAGCTCATCCCCATGGCAACCGTGACTGCAAGAGCTGTGGCTCTCTCTCTCCCTGTAACAACTCTATGTCTCTCTGTCTTTGTAATTAAAACTACAGCAGAACTATAGGGGTCTTTTGACACAGACACACACATAGAGAGACTGACACACACAAAGTCAATATTGTGCGGGGCGCCAGCACCGCACAATATTGACAGAGGCACACAAACACACACACACACACACACACAGACTCATACACACACACACACAATAGTCAATACTGGGTTGTGCGAAGACCCACTCAGGCACACACAGACACACACATAGACAGACTGACACATACAAAGCCAATATTGTGCGGTGCGCCAGCACCGCACAATATTGATAGAGGCACTCAAACACAGACACACGCACAGACTCATACACACACACACACACACACACACAATAGTCAATACTGGGTTGTGCGAAGCACAACCCAGTATTGACACAGATCCACTCAGGCACACACAGACAAACACAAACACAGACACACACAGACAGACTGACACACACACACACACACACACATTCAGACACACACACACGCAATAGTGTCAATACTGGGTTTTGCGAAGCACACAACATTACTAGCAGTGCAATGCACCACTCTCGCGATTTCCCAAAGGGAAATTGTCTAGTTTCTTCTTCTTCTTCCTTCCCAACTTTCGGTTCGAGCGCATACTAACAAATGATACATCAAAACGTGCGGCTCGATCGGACTCGGTGTGCTTGTATTTTGTTCTCCAGAATATTCACGTTTCGCGAAGAAATTCGCGAAAAAGCGGCCGAAATTTTCCCATAGAGAATGGCTGGGAAATTTTCACAAAAGTCGCAAATTCTCCCCCTTTTTCAAACATCAACTGCTCTGGCATACTTTCACCTAGAAACACCATTCAAACTGTAAAATGTAGACACAAGTCTTGTGTATTTGGGGTGTATTCAACTTTTTCCTAAGTTGTGTAGTTTTTTAACTGTGAGCTCCAACTGATCATGAGTGATTTTGAAAAAATTCAGGCTTTTCAATGATTGTGTATTGCGGAATGTTCCAGGCTAGAGTGGGAGGTTAGAGTGGAGAGGCTTTAAAAAAACTCTCTGAAATTTTTTCTTTACACGACGACTACGGCCACAAATTTTACTCTATAGCAGTGAAATTCTCCAAAGTTGTAGCCACACTTGTCCTCTCTCTCACAATGTGTTTACTTTTTCTGTAGGATTTACAGTTTCTCTTTGGCGTGCCTTTTAGCGACAAGAGGAGCTCTCAACTGCTCCATTGACTCCAATGTTAATTGAGCAGAGGATTTTTGGAGAAAAGCAGAAAATCCCCTTTTTTGAAACTTGCTGTAAAATCCACATTTTAGACAGTAGGACCATAAAAAATAGATTCAGGTCTTCCTTAAAGTCTTGTCTCTTTGACGGTGCCGTTTGTTTAGCCATACCATGTTTTGTTTTTCCATGGATAGCAGTTGTTCGGCAGGCCCGATTCTGCCGAAAATGAGCTCGTCAGAGCACCTGTGAGCTGCCTCAGCGGCGGGAAAGCTCATCCCCATGGCAACCGTGACTGCAAGAGCTGTGGCTCTCTCTCTCCCTGTAACAACTCTATGTCTCTCTGTCTTTGTAATTAAAACTATAGCAGAACTATAGGGGACACAGACACACACATAGACAGACTGACACACACAAAGTCAATATTGTGCGGTGCGCCAGCACCGCACAATATTGACAGAGGCTCACAAACACAAACACACACACACACACAGACTCACACAGACTCATACACACACACACACAATAGTCAGTACTGGGTTGTGCGAAGAGGCACACAGGACAGAGGCACTCAAACACAGACACACGCACAGACTCATACACACACACACACACACACAATAGTTGTGCGAAGCACAACCCAGTATTGACACAGATCCACTCAGGCACACACAAACACAAAAATAGACACACACAGACAGACTGACACACACACACAGTCAATAATGTGCAGTGCAGAAGCACCGCACAATATTGACAGAGGCACACAAACACATTCAGACACACACACAATAGTGTCAATACTGGGTTTTGCGAAGCACACAACATTACTAGCAGTGCAATACACCACTCTCGCGATTTCCCAAAGGGAAATTGTCTAGTAAATGATTCTCTTATCTTATCTTCACACTTTTCTGACTGAACACCTCTGATGATGTTACCATGTTTGGAGTATAACTTTTGTGAGAGAGAAGGAAAAATGTTACAATCCTTTGATCCTTTGAAAAATGTTAATGTTGCAGTTTTTGCAGAGACCAAGCAAATTCTTGGTCTCTGTTACAGTAAAATGAAAATGATTTAGGGTTTTCGACCCGACGTGATGATGTCACCTTGTGCCATGGGAAACCTTAACAGTTTTTTCATGTTTGATAGACCAAACGATTTGGAGAGAAAATAACTGACAGATTAATGGATAATGAACAGCCCTGCTTACAGTGAACACATGCATTAATATGATGGTAGCATATACATGTGGATTTATCTAGTCTCGCTGGGACACGGTTCGTTAGTGAGGCCATTGTGCAAACCCATAGCTGAATGGAGCTCAAATGCTTTATTTTATTTTGTCTCCCCATAAACAACAAATAACTAAGAGACTGTGCCTTGTTATAGCAGTAAAAGCACAGGTGTAACTAATAACATTAATGATGGCTCTGCTCTGTTCAAGTGTCTCGGTAAACTGTGACAGTGAGCCAGTGTGAACAAGACCAGAATCCTGAATCTGGTGGAAACTAATTGGAATTCGGCCATCTTTTCTTTAGTTTTCCCTGCTCTGACTGAGCTTTCTAGACAGACATAAGGCCTGCTGGACATCACAGGGGACACATCATGGAACTGCATGACAGCATTTGAAATGTTTCTGTTAACTACATTTAAGGAAGCTTAGCTAAGTGGAAACTAAGTACATTTACACAAATATTGGACTTTAGAATTTTGAGGTACTTGTATGTAAGTATTTCCATTTCATTCTACTTTACATTTTACTGTAATCCACTACACGTATTTGATAGATATGACCTGTGGTTAAAGTGGGCCAGAACCATCTGGAACAGTGCCCCTGCACCTTTGATTAATAAGTAAATAAACCTGAGAAGTAGTTTCATACATGTGGACCGAGTTTGAGTTTGTAAAATACACTGCATTGTTATAGATTAAACCAGTTTGAGCTTCTTGTTATGCCTTAGAAAACAGATGGCAGTTCCTCCAAAAAGACAACTCCACTTTAAACTTTTCTGATGGTGTAATTTAGAAAACGGTTTGAGGACCAAACATAGAATTATCCAGTATTTCATAGAGAGTTCAGTTCACAGGGATTTCTTTTTGTGGTCCGTGAGTGAAAACTGAACCATAAAGACTTGGAAAAAGCATTATTGAAACAGTAGAAAAATAACTAACCACCAGGGTGAAATCTGCTTTCATATTCCAATAACCCAGCTGTTGTTAGTATAGCCCGCTGCAGTATACGTGAATAAAACACTGATTGTATTCTGATGATCTGTCCTGTTAGCTTCAGAGGTGCTGTCACTGAAGAACTGTTCCCACTTTGTTTTCTCCTGTCAGCTGCTGAACCTTGAGCGAGTGCAGGCGCTGGAAACCTGGCTGAAAATAACCGATACAAAACTGGTTCAAGTAAATGGCCAAAGGAAGTACGGAGGCCCACCTGAAGGTGAGAGAAGCTGCTGCTGCTGCTCAGCTCTATCACCCCACCTTTACACACAATTACAGTGAAATGAAATTGAAGTCAGGAAGGATGAGTGGCTTTAGCAGCTGTTTATTTTATTTAATTTTAAAGGCCCAGTGTGTAAGACTAAAGGGGATCTTTTGGCAGAAATGGAGTAGCGTATTTATAATGATGTTTTCATTAGTGTTTGGTCATCTGACACTAAGATTCGTGTTTTCGTTAAATTAGAATGACCTCATGTTTCACCGCCATGCTTCTACAGTAGCCTAGAACGGACAAACCAAACACAGAGAGGGCCATTGGCATGTTTAGATTACCTGAAGGCCACCGTAGGGAGAGAAAATACTTGTTCGTAAAAATCAGTTAATTGTTGGGTCACCTGACCTGGCGAGAGCCCTGTCCTTTCTGCTCTCAGGGTGGGACGGACCCACCCCAGTAGCCCACTGTGAGGTCTTCATCGGCCATATTCCAAGGGATGCCTACGAGGACCTGCTCATCCCCCTGTTCAGCTCTGTGGGCCCACTGTGGGAGTTCAGGCTCATGATGAACTACAGCGGGCAGAACCGCGGCTTCGCATACGCCAAATACAGTTCATCAGCTGCAGCTTCTAACGTGATCCGCCTGCTGGACGGCCACATGCTGAAGCCCGGCTTCCGCCTCAGCGTCCGCCGCAGTACAGAGAAGAGACGCCTCTGTGTCGAATACCTGCCAGCCACCACCAGGCAAAAGGACCTGCTGCAGGTACAGTGGCACTGTGGCTTGTCATTGTCCTAGCATGACAGGAGCACCCGTTCTGTCTAATATTAGTCATTGTCTGAAGTACTTGTTTTTCTTCGAACTAAAAACATGGCTGAGTAACATCCTGCTGCCTGTCTGCAGCAGGAAGTACCACAGAGGTGGTTTTAAGGCTGCGACTGCTTTGTGGGTAATTGTCTCCAGGTCCTGCGTGAGCTGGCAGAGGGCGTGGAGAGAGTGTCTCTGAAGGCCGGACCTGGTATAGAGGGAGTGTTGGCCATAGTGGCCTTCTCATCCCACCACTTAGCTTCTATGGCCAAGAAGATGCTGGTGGAAGGTAGGTGAGCTCCTGCTGATGCTGAATCACTGCCAAAACCCTGCACATACACCGGGAATCACCCAGAACAAATTCCATGTTCAGGTGATTTTTAAGTGAAAAGAAGTAAATCCAGCCTCCTGCAGCACAAAGGCATTATAAATGTCACATATTGTGAGACGAGTGTTTCCTTCTGTACAAAACAGCTCTGGTACTTCCTGCTTCACTTCCTCTTCTTGTCTGTCTCCAGCGTTCAAGAAGCATTTTGCGCTGACTGTCTCGGTCAAGTGGCAGTCAGCACCGAATGTGAACCCGGGCGATCCACTGCCTGCACAGAAACCTCCTGAAGGCCTCCTGGCGCCCCCCCCAAATTCCCCAGGGCCCTCAGCCCTGCCTCCTCGTCTGGCCAGCCACGCATCCATTACCCCGGGTTTCTGCAGGGCAGTGGGAGGACCCGCTACCCCCCCATGCCCACTCCCTTCCTGCTCCTCTTCCTCCAAGGGGCAGCTAGTTTCTGCAGGATCACCAGTGATGCTCCTGTATAAGGTGTGTGAGGCGACTGGGGTTGGCCAGCCGCTCTATAAGATGTACTACAGCCATGCTGGGCTGGATGGATTCCTCTTCTTTAGCTACACAGTGTGCATCCCCAGGTTAACCGCACCCTTCAAAGGGCTGGTAATGATCCTGCCGGGACCCACTGTGACTGCCACGCTGGAGAAAGCTCGGCAGGCTGCAGCCAAGCAGGTCCTGCTGAGGGTTTAAGAGAACCAGTTAGCCCGCTGACGACTTGGCGAATCTGTTAGTCTAAGATGTTATGTATCCAAGAAAAGATGTTTGATCTTAAATGTAGTTAGTTCATTTCTGCATGTTTTTTATTAGAGTTGTAGTGGACCTGTTTGTCTCGTTTGAACTTCTGCAGTTTGTTTTATGCATGCTTTTCTTTGTGTGTTATTGTTGGATGGGTTCCTCATTTTAATTAAATGAGATCTGAAAAGAAAATGTGATGGTATTGTTACTTCATGGAGATGGTTTGGACTGGAATCCACTCCATTTGAGAGGATCATTAAAAAAAGACCAACTTACAAAAAGTGGGAAGGACTGCGGTGCTCTGAACTCTGCTGGCATCAGAGAAGTATGGTCAGCAACTCACATCTGATCACATTTGGGATATGGCCATTTAAGGAAATTCAATCAGGGATTCAGTTTTGTTTAAATGATCTGGTTCGGAGCTTCAATAATCTTAAAATCTGAAATGGTCTTGATAGGTCTAAATGGTTTTGATAGTAGCAGAAGTGTGCTGACCCTTTCAGTGGACAGGTGGACAGGAGGCAGACACCCTTTGACTGTAATTGAGTGAAAAACACCTTTACATCAGAGTCAACTCAGAAACCATGTTTGAGTGTTGAGCACAATGATGAACATGAGTGTGTTTATTTAAGACACTGGACAGAGCAAGCCTGTTTGATAAAGGTAGAAATGAGCCTTTTTGTTAACAGTTGAAGTTAGAAGTTGAACTGCAGTAACTCATAGAGGGATTCAGGTAGACAGTAACAGAGTTTCTCATCCTCAGTCCTGAGCAGATAAAAGAGGGACGCTGCTCTAAAATGCTCTAAAAATAACATGTTCACATGTGACCTGTTAAAAGCTCCAGCTTCAGTAAATAGAATTTTAACCTCCAACACTTTGCTCTGAAGAGTCAGTGACAGGCAGCTGAGTGGAACCAAGCAGAGCGAAGAAGTCAGTCATTGTGACGCTCGCCTCTACTCTTCACACACTCCTCACACAACCACAAAGCAGGTGGAGAATGTGTAACAGTGTGTGTATATGTGTCCTTTCACAGACACAAATACTATCACTGTTATATTTGGAGGAACAAAGTGGTGAGGAGTGATCTCACAGACACAGAGAGCAGCAGTGTGGACAGTCTGTAGGAGGGTGTGCATGTGTTTGCCTGAGAAACAACAAGAGAATTTTGCTGTTTGAGTGTGTTTCTGACTTTAGTAGCATGTAGAAAGTTTGTGTTTTATCTTTGATGTGTTCGTCTTTGCTAAATGACCCATTTGCTTCTATAGTCTCTGTATGTGGATGATACTAACATGAAAAGTAAAGCTGAAGGTGAAATGAAGGAGATGCAGAGAGACAGTACAGGAAGGAGTGAGTCTACATAGAGACAGATGAAAGGAGGGAGAGAAACAGGTGGAGGAAGGAGAAGCTTGAAGTGGTGAGTTTTCAATACACTGAATAAAAACACAGCTTTCCCTCATACTTTATATTTTTAAATGCACATGAAAACATTTGAGATTTTTAAATCAGCTCATGAGTCATTTTAAAATTAATTCCCGATGTCAGGAGTACTAGCTTTTTCTGGGGTTTTTAGTTTTAAACTTTAAAGATTAAACTAAGATGCATGAATGAAACTTCACTCCATCTCTGTGTTTCTCTGTTAGTGTTGATGAAATCAGTACAGCAGGTGTCTCTGCCTGTTTCTAGTTCTGCTTCCTTCATTGGAGCAGAGCTGTTTTCATCCTTCATGTCTCCACCTGTCTGATCCTATTAGATCACAACACGTCTGCTGAGCTGATCAGCTCTGTAGCCCAGCAGATGGTGAACTGAGAAAATTAACATTTAATCAGCTGATAACAGAAATGAGATGAGAGGTGTCCTCCCTCCCAGCCTGTCTTCTGTCAGAGGGCTGGAGCTGCTCTCTTGTGTCCTGTCAGAGTTTGGACCTCAGTCTCTTCTCCACCAGTCTCCCCAGACAGAGCAGCCACACACAGACTGTCTTCCGTCTTCTGTCCTTCAAACCAGGACAAAGCTCCATGTCTCCTTTAGTCTTCTCACTGTCATTGAGATATGTTTTCTTCATCTTGAGTCAAATCATGAATGATTTATTTTCATCTGGTTTACTTTACTTTTCAAAAACTGTGTGAGCATCTGGAACATGAAGATGAGGCTAGTTGCTTTTATCGCTGCCTTTCTTGATAAGAATCATTTCTTTGGCACTGACAGGCGTCTGTTGATGTTGCAGGTTCAGTAATTATTCATCTTTTTCTCACCCTCCTCCGTTTCCTCCTCTCATCAGTTTTTCTTCTACCACCTGCTTCTTCTTTGCTCTTCTAACTGAACAGTGACAGACGTTATTCTCTCAGGTGTGAACCAGTGTGCATCTGCTTGTGCAGTGAATAATGTAGTGATGAGTCTGATTATGCAGCAGGTAGTCGTTCATTCATCAGCCCAAAGGTTAAATTAGCTGAAACCAGACATTTACTGGTTTGAGTCACATGAACAGAGTTTTGCTTTGGGAAATTTCCAAAAGTCACAAGTTTGTAGTCGATGAAGATTCTCTCCACATTCTGATACATCCACTGATTCATTTTATCTGTTTTTCAAAAACCTCTGAAAAGAAGAAAACAAAGGAAAATGTTCTTCACAGCTGATTTTAGTCTTCAAATATACAAACATTGTTTCTCCTCTTTCAAAAAGTAAAACAACAGAAACATTAAACTTCTCTTTATTTTGCATAAATCATGATGAATTATCATTGATGTTTATTCCTCAGTGCTTGTGCAGATGTTTGAGAAAATGATTTACATTCCTCATTTACATGCTGCATGACTGTGTTTGAACTGGTTTGAAGTCCAGACTTAACTGGCTGTGTCATAAACCACAGTGTTTGAAGACGGATGTGTGCAGAGCTACAAAGCTAAATGACTTAGATTTGTTTGGTATTTGGTTGATTGTCGACTGTCGGACATGACACAAACCTAACATTTCCTTCAGTTCCTCCACATTCAATCGTGCTCTCACATGTTTGACTTTTTGTCTTTTTGTAATCGTTGCTGCTTTGCTCTGATTTTAACATGATGCAGTTCATGTCTGGTGTCTGATTGTTTGTTGTCTCATGTTTTGCACCATCCTGAACCAACTCGTTGATCTTGAATTGCAGGTAGAACATGATGCTAATAAGCTGTGACAGTGTTTAATAGTGTGTGCAGCTCGGCAGTGTGTGAGCACATATCTGTCCATGTCCATTAATGCTGTCAGGTGGTCCTCTGTCTCTTATTGCTGTTATATTATTTAATCCACTTTCACGGACAGGATGGATCAGGGAAGATGATTCCACTGTCCTCTGCTGCTGAGTGTGTCTGAATCCGTCCTGTTACACGACTGAATAATGAGACTCTATACTGATGGAGTAACTGCTGCTTGGAGGTAAATGTTCTGTTAGTCTCTGAGAGTCAGTCACATTAATTACAAGAAAAAAGAGTGAAGTAATTAGTTCATACAAGTGTGAGAACAATTAGTGTGTAAGCAGCATGGAACAAATCTGTGGCTGCTGCGTCTCCTTTAGCTGCTTCTCTGCTGCCATATTGAGGTGAGAAGGACTCTGAAGCTGCTGCACTTCACACTGTAACAGCTGCTGCTGTCCTTGGTGCTGAATTCACCAACCCAGCTGAATGGTCCTGAGTGAACAGTGAACACATGAATATCTCTTTGACCAAAAGCAGCTTCAGTTCCTGCAGACAGTCCGTATGAGGAGTAGTAGTTAGTTGAGTGGAGAAGCACTTTTATTTGTGGAGCATCTATCAAATCAGTCCAGAGTGAGTCCTCAGGGTCTAAAAGATCTCACAGCTTCTTCTCTCAGTCAACACAGCCTCAGATTTACCAACATTAGCTTGACACACTGACATCCAAAGGTTTGCTGGAGGACAGAAACACTGTGGGCTGGAAATGAATTATGAAACAAGGCTCTTAGAGGTCAGGAGCTTTGAACTCAGCAGTAGACATGAGTGGACTGAACTCTGTAAAATGAATCAGAATTTTTCTCTAAAATGAGAAAATGCAATGTGGCGGACATGTTCTGACAGAGGAGGTTTCTCAGGTTAAAGTCTGTTTCTAGACTTTGAAGAAACCTAAAAATATAAAGATAACTGTGTCACAACACACACACACACATATTTGGTATCATATGGACAGTAATAATGTATGGAAGCTTTCAGTGTGAGTGCAGAATTCATTTCCATTTCCTCCACCTGACCAGTTTGACCAACATGAAACAGACCTGACTTGTCTCTGAGAATCAGCTGTCTCACTTCTCTACAGAGCCCCTAAAGTGACATGGGGGAAAAAAAATAATAAAATGAAATACTTTCTGGTGCACACGACAAAGTATCTTGTGCGTACGAGAAACCTTAGGTTAAGCACAGGCAGTTGTGCTTCCTGTGCGTCTGCCTCTAGGCTCATTAAGATCATTAACCTCAAAGAATGGCTGCAGAAGTGGACTTATACTCTGTCCTGAAAACGCAAAATATACCTGATAGTGTCATCAACCAACTAAAAGATGATAAGGTAAAGATAAATGTTAACTTTAGTGACATAAAGTAAGCAATACATGTCTGGCCTAATGATGCTGGCTTTCTCTACCTGCTATGTTAATGTAATTTTCCAAACGTTTTTGACGTGTGCTTTGCTTATTACAGATTGACATCAACGTCATAGGTGTTATGACAGATGAGGAGTTAGGACAGTACATCAGACCATATGGGGACAGACTTGCAGTCAGAGCATTTTGTCCTTAAAGAAATGTGACAAATGAAAAGTCAGGAGGAGTGGAGACAGTGAAGTCTGCTCTCATGCAGAGAGTTAGAGACAGGCTCAGGGAATAATGGAAAACTCCTGCCAATAGAGACACACGGGGCTCTGGTATTGTTGGCATTAAACATGCAGTCAAAGCCTCCCGGCGGGTTGAAATGGGATGGCTCCACTTTGATAATGACACTTATCACCAGATCAAAAGAAGAAATGGAGTTGGAACACGGCACCTGTCAGTCCAGAAATCAGTAACTATGGGTGAACTGCTGGAGACGGGCAAGGGCTTGTTTTTTCTAAATTCATATTCATCCAAAGGGCCAGTGGAAGACTTCGAGTTTAATATTCGTGATTACAGTCACAATGCAGTATCCCCTGAAGTCACAGTGAGCCTCCAAGGCTAAAGACGTAATCCTTCTCTCTGATGCATCATCGGACTTTGAACCCACAGATGAGAGGCCACTGAAGACAACTTATCTTCTGCCATATTTCTGTTATCATTACACACTGTACATACTGAATATGATCGATGAAAGATGAAGTCTGGGGGTCGGGTGGGTGCCAAGTGGGAGCGGGACTAACATGTATTACAGATTTTAAAATAAAAATAAGTTAAACTCCCCTCAGGTCAAGTTCTTTTAGAATTAATTGTACTTCTTCTTTCTTGACATGTAATCCATTATTCTTGCATTTTATGTACATCCACCTATACCCACAGAGTTGGCCAGATGTTTGTAACTGTTCATGAATGAAATTAACCACGTGATCCAAAGTGATGTATCCCTTGCGCCGAAACAGACTACAAGACTTCAAAATTCGTTTTAAATATCTTTCAGACACAATATGACTGTGACGACTTGCAAGTAAAGCAGCAATGTCCTTATAATGAAGTCCCAGGTTAAAATATAGCTGAAATAACTTTTGTACTGTCATTTTCCACACAGAAACACAAACCGAAATGCAGTGGATGATCTCGCAGACACCATGCGCGCATGCAATACTTTCTGGTGTGAAACGTTTCATTTTCTTTTTTTTCCCATGTCCCTTTAGGGGCTCCGTACTTCTCTGACTAAACTATATTTCCCATCATTATGGAAACAGCAGGTGGACAAACGTGCACTTTTGTATCTGTGAAGTTCTTTGTTCTTTCCATCCTGTGACAGTGGAAATAAAAAGTTGTGTTGAGTAAATGTCCATCATTTACACTTTACTGTGTTGGACAGTAAATAATAATAATAATGTTTCTTCTGTAGATGTTCTCACTGCACCTCGAGGGAAGAATAAAAAGTAAAGAAACAGCTTCAGTGGCTCTGACAGAACTAAGTGGAATAAATCTGCTGTCACGCTTGTTTGCACACAGATAACTGGCTTTATCCAATGAGACCAACTAGAGCAGAGGTCACTAACAGGCGGACTGCGGTCCGGGTCCAGACCCAGACGCCGTCCTATGCGGATCCAGAACTACAATCAATAAATTATCGATTATTCTACATCACGACGGGACGCTAATATTTTAACCAGCACGGCTTTTTTAGTCTTTACGGTATCTGTTTAGCGGACTTTACAGACCAATTACATGCGAGTTAAGCCATCCCACGTGACGCTGCTAAGCCAATCAACTTTGAGACTGAAAGCGCGACTCTGAATACAGAGATGAGAGAGATCAGAGGTGAGTGACAGGTGGAAAGGGAAGTTAGCGATACAAGGAGATGTCATTTATAGACAAGTGAGCCGGAGACAGGAAGAGAAGACAGAGAGGCGAGTGAGTG
Organism: Toxotes jaculatrix; assembly: GCF_017976425.1. Lineage (NCBI taxonomy): Eukaryota > Metazoa > Chordata > Actinopteri > Toxotidae > Toxotes > Toxotes jaculatrix. Next base: position 355,816 of record NC_054395.1, on the reverse strand, counting down.
GGAGACAGGGAGAGACGACAGAGAGGCGAGTGAGCGGGAGACAGGGAGAGACGACAGAGAGACGAGTGAGCGGGAGACAGGGAGAGACGATGGCCCTGACACCATTCCAGCCCAGATTTACTTATACTTAACAAATTAAGTGACAATAAATATTTTTTAATTGTACTTTGTTTAATTTAACAGTCAGTTGCAGATGTTGATACAACTATATATATATATATTATGGCATGCCGTTTAGGAAATTAAATATATATGGAATGAAACTTGAATATATGGAATGAAAGTTTCACGTCACTACCGCCATGTTGTGTTTTCCCTGTGATTACAGGCTACGGATGAAGGTGACAAATCATGAGCGAATCAGCTAAAAATTTAGTGTCGACATTTTTAAGCAGCGATGAGATAATAAACACACTGGCGACTGTATGTACGGGTCAAAATAAAGGTAACCGAATCCAGTACCGTTCTCCCGATGAAAAAATTAATTCTCTTTTTCATCGTGGAAGACCGAGTGCACTGAATGTCCCCGGTCAGGCTGTTCCCGTCCCTTCAACTTCACAAGTACCCCCCACAGCTCCTACCTACAGTCTGCGCCCGTCCAGCCGGAAAGGCCGGGAGGTAATAACAGAACAGAATGCATTTCAATTTAAAGAGTAATATCCCTTCCAGCAGTAGCCATAATCTTACTCGCTTCAAAGCCACCAGACTCCATTAAAAAAACAGCAATTTTAACGTTGCCGCTCTAGGTTATTGTGCGACTCTGGTATCTTTAAGATTGTTGCGAGACTTTTGGTCAAACTAGTATTTTAACCATCAAAGTCACACAATAACACAAAGTACCGGGAGAACGGCACTGGATTCGGTCACCTATATTTTGACCCGTAGGCCTACATACAGTGTTTTTATTGTGTTTTATTGTGTTTAGTGTGTTAGTGTTAGTGACGTGAAACTTTCATTCCATATATTCAAACTTTCATTCCATATATTCAGACTTTCATTCCATATATTCAGACTTTCATTCCATATATTCAAGTTTCATTCCATATATTCAAAGTTTCATTCCATATATTCAAGTTTCATTCCATATATTCAAGTTTCATTCCATATATTCAAAGTTTCATTCCATATATTCAAAGTTTTATTCCATATATTCAAGTTTCATTCCATATATTCAAAGTTTCATTCCATATATTCAAGTTTCATTCCATATATTCAAAGTTTCATTCCATATATTCAAGTTTCATTCCATATATTCAAAGTTTCATTCCATATATTCAAAGTTTCATTCCATATATTCAAGTTTTATTCCATATATTCAAGTTTCATTCCATATATTCAAAGTTTCATTCCATATATTCAAGTTTCATTCCATATATTCAAAGTTTCATTCCATATATTCAAGTTTCATTCCATATATTCAAAGTTTCATTCCATATATTCAAAGTTTCATTCCATATATTCAAAGTTTCATTCCATATATTCAGACTTTCATTCCATATATTCAAGTTTCATTCCATATATTCAGACTTTCATTCCATATATTCAAGTTTCATTCCATATATTCAAGTTTCATTCCATATATTCAGACTTTCATTCCATATATTCAGACTTTCATTCCATATATTCGAGTTTCATTCCATATATTCAGAGTTTCATTCCATATATTCAGACTTTCATTCCATATATTCGAGTTTCATTCCATATATTCAGAGTTTCATTCCATATATTCGAGTTTCATTCCATATATTCACACTTTCATTCCATATATTCAGACTTTCATTCCATATATTCAAGTTTCACTCCATATATATGTGTAATAATTTCCTAAACGGCATGCCATAATACATATATATATATATATATATATATATATGTCACTAATTCATAATGTTTGACATTATGGTGTTCTTCGCTTGAAGAAATTTTATCTCACTGGACCTCTTAAAATTTTAGTTGAATACCCCTGAACTAGACTGTCTTCACTTTGACCTCTGACATATACTGGAACACAACTGTATATATGGGACTAATCAGCTCCTGTAGATACACTAGAAGGATTTTAGACTGAAAAGACATATATATTTTTATAATACCATCATATATCAAAAGTGGAAAATATGCACTAATGTTATTCACACAAATAATATATTTTTTCTTAATGCACCAATTTTCCATATGAGCTGTCGTCTTCACCTTTTGTCCTCAGCTCATTTAGATTTATAAAGGCAGATACTTGAGTCAGACTCATGTTGTTTCCTGCATTAATCAGCTCATCTTCTGTCTTAAGGAAAATAAACTTGCACGCAAGTATTTATACTACACATGGTCAGTGTCAGTGAACATCACACAGCTTTAATATGTGATAAAAGAAGTCTTTCTCTGGACATTAGACAGTGTCCACTGTGACTGTCCACCTGAGTATGAATGTTTAACGGTGCAGAGACAGAATAACACAGAGACAAACTGCTGGCTTAGAGTCAGAGGACTCACACAGACACAGTCTCTTCCTCTCTGGATAACAGTTCCGGTAGGGGTCGCTAATGTCCGTGTGAAAGCAGCAGAAGAAGCAGCGACAGAGTCTCCAGCTCTTGTGTTCATCAGCAGCGTTCACACTGGGATTTCTTCCTCCGCTCGGCTTCATCTGCAGCGCTTTCTCTTCTGGAAATGAACCGCTGGACACGGAGCTTCGTCGGGAAGAGCGCGGAGCTTTTGCACCTGATTAAAGGACACCATGCTTTACTTCTGGATACACACCGTGTGGATCCCCGCCGTCGCTTTCCTCTTTGGATTTCAAGGCAAAGGATCGTTTCACTCTTTTCATTTCATGTCCTGGCGTTTTCCACTAGGAAACACCGGAGCTGAGAGGGAAATTCCAGCTACCGTGGATGTTTATTGTGCGTGTGTCCGTCTGATGCTGACTCGAGTTGTGAAGGTATGTGAAGTGACGTCCCTTCCTGAAAACACCTGACATGACAGAGAGGTCTGCGCTCCTCACGGCGAAGCCTCTGACTTTCTGCTGCTTCCTGTTACAGCAGAGCTCTGTTTGCTCTAAATGAAGTTAGTGATGAGTGGAGCTGAGCCGAGCTGACAGCAGTCTTCATGTACAGTAGCAGTGTGTGACACAGAGAGCAGAGCAGCCTCAGAGGCTGATGGTACAGCTGACAGCTTCAGTACAGTCTCCTCTCAGCACAGTAGTAGAGTAGTGCAGAAACATGTGGAGCCTGTTGGACTGTCTCCACTGCTGGATTTATTTCTGAGAGCTGGTCTCTCTGATGAAATGTGTGTGTGGGACATTTGTATTAGGCCGTATGCAAGTTAGCTTGTGTGTATTGTTAAATAGCTGTAAATACCAAACCTAACCACAGAGTGGACTCTGGATACAAACCCCAGTCTCCCACCTCCACTGCTGTTAATAAACTTCTGTTTCCTCTGAACATCATCCAGCCACATTATGTTTCACACATAATGGATTTGCTTTTCCACACTTTACTACAGTTTAGTGTATTTAGTGTATGTGGTTGTAGTGAGCGAGGGAGTGAGAGAATGAATACAGGAAGACAGATGGATCAACACGGTGAACAAAACATACAGGTGTACAATGACAGTGTTGTGGTAAAGCTGAGTTACAATCCAATATCATAATACAGAGAGGGAATATATACTTCATTAAAATGAGCAGTGAAAGAGCACAGACGAGTCGCATCAATTCACTGAACTCCTCCTGTCACAGTCACAGAATAATGATCACATTACTATAGAAACTTCTGGATAAATGATGGAACAGTTCCTCATTTTCTCCGACCACAAAGAAAATGTGTTTTTCTTCGAATCATGAAAATCTTTAAAACAAGTGTTGTGTGAAAAAAAAGGGAAAAATGACAGAAGAAATTTTCTCCTCTCTCTTCAAAAACTTTCAAGAGTCATCATGAAGAAATAAAGTACATCATTGTGTGGTGAACTGGAAACACAGAGCCTGTAAATGACAGAGTCAAACTCGCAGTTGTGGTGTAATTGTGCTCATAATAATAAAATTCTACAGCTGCTGCAGTGAGAACTTTTCCTTCATCCTTCTTTTCCCATCAACATGTCAAGATGATTTTGTCAGTTCCCTAAACACCTCACACACCATCATGGAGAATATAGGACTTATGGCAAATCAGGATCTGTATTGATCATTCTTCATTTTTTTACCTGATGCTGCTCTGACATAAACTATCTGGATTCTACTCTTGACTTTTTCACTGAGGTGATGCTTCTCCTCTCTCCATCTTTAATTCAAACTCAGGTAATGAGCTCACAGCCTCACCTTCACATGGACAGCTACTTTGAAGTCCTCCATCAAGTATCATCATACATCACAGACCTGACCTACAGTACATTGATGGAACTTCCTAAAATAACACACAGCACTCTCCACTTTGTGCTGTGACGTCCAGAACTGGAATATTTACAGTAAAGTCTCAGATACTATTACACTCTGATCTTAATGACTCCTGGAGCTCCAGGTTCTCCTGTTGTTGGTCTGTGTCTGTGACTCCACCAACAGTGGACTGACACTGGACCTCTAGCTGATTGTGTGAAACCCTATGTGAGAAAACCCACTAGAAAAGAGAAAAAGAAAAAAGAAAACTCCACAAAGCACGGACCAAGTCTCAATCCTCTAACCTTACTCCTGTGAGAAATAATGCTCCATCTTTAAGGAATTGGAGCCCTGCCTCAATGCCAAAGTTGGCACACACAACTGGCCTAAGTGTAAGGCTCCTTGAGTGATACGATCATTTTGTGTAAATAAACTGAAAAAGAAACTAAATCAATATTAATGGTTAAAGTGACAAATACCAAAACTTCATCTAAATTAGACATTAAATTAGGCCTAATGATTATTCTGACATCATAGGTTTATATTGTATTGAATGGGATGTACACCATCTGTAGTATTGTTATTATTATCTCAGGAATGTGACAAGATAAAAAAAAATATCAGGCCAACAAAAAACTAAACTGTGAAATTAGACATTTTCCTCCAAGCTAGCCAAAACAACATGGTTCTGTATGAGAAGTTAATAACTTTTGTGGTATTTCTGTATAAGGTAATAGAAACTGCCTCTGACTTCTGCCTCTTGCCCAATATGAAGAAGGTCACCATTTTAATAGTGACGATGATGTCATTACTGCTATGGACTTTCAGGAGGTCCAAGACGCCGTCTTCTACAAAGAAGTGATCTTTATGCTCCACAGCCACTGGACTAAGTGAGCAGATGTAGGAAGGGATTCTGTTGAAAGTAAATGTCCTAGGTTTTCTAAAACTGACTCCTTCTACCTTAGACCAAAGATTTATCAATGACCCTCTGTATGTACAGAAAAGTTTCCAAATAAGTTACGATGATTGGTAATAATTCCCAGTTATCAATGTATATATCACCATGATCGCAAAACTTTCATTTTGGTTTCAAAAGGGAACATATTGTTTGGGATGTAGTGAACTTGACTGGGACCACAAGAGACAAGGAGGCGTGGCTTCCAAACCCACAGAGCAAGCTTTCCAAACAAATACACCAGAAGGTGAGTGGGCTGGAAATGTGACATCAAAAATCAATATACTCCTCGTTCTAGCAAACAGCATTTTCCATTGTGGAGGTGTACTCACATGCTGTGAACAGCCACTATCACTAAAGCTGTGCTGGAACGCTGCAAGTGTAAGTGCAAACTGATTTGTTCTTCTGAACCACTAATAAAGTGATACTAACTCACTGATAAACACATTTCATTTTCTTACAACCTTTTCCTAGTTTAAAAGAAACAGCAAAAAGTTTGCTTTGCATTAGTAGTAACATAACATCTGTGATGTGGCTGAAAATGATCAGTAAACAGTGAAATAAGGCTGATATCTGAAAGTCCAAACTGGAACAGAGGAGTGAAAGTAAACCCCAGATCACAGAGGTTCAGGTAGAAGCTGCAAAAGTCTTGAGAGCTGAAAACAGAGAGAATTAAGAACAGAGCTTTCTCTCTAGTCTCCAGCATAGACACACAGGAGTGTAGCAACTGCAGACACAGCTAAAGGGAGGAGAATGTCATAGGTTGGCTGTGATGGCCACACCTGTGACCACACAACACATGACAATGTCGGTACCCTCTGCACCTACACAGTAAATCACCTGAAATTTGTTTAACATAATACACACACTTTATTTATCCTTTTTTTGACAGTACAATTGATTCTATTTGTAGCGCGCACATTTAGTTAACTTTTGTACAGTCAACTCTTTTCTTTGTTTAAATGGTTTATTCTAATTTTTGTTTGTTTGAGTTACCGGTGCAGAGAGTGCTGTTGCTGCTGGTGCCGCTGGTGTTGCTGAGTGGTGTCCTGTGAGGCTGGGTCCAAAAGGAGCTGCCCCCAGAAGTGCAGCCATTATATGGAGGGAGCGGCCAAATTGGGCTGGACCAAGGGGATGCCACATCATGGGGGGAACTTAGGGATTTAGTTTGTATAGTTAATTATTTCTTTAGACTGTTAGTCGTTGATTTAGTTTGTTTAGTTAGTAGTTAAAGATATTCTTTACTGACAGGCTGATTGTCTGGTTTTGTTTTCTGTTGTTGAGTTTGTTGCCGTGTTTGTTGTTTGTAAATTCCCCTTTTTGTTAAGATAATGGCCTGATCAACCATTATATATGTGTCCTTTGTTGTTCAGTTGGTAGGTCTGTTTGTCTTTGTTTGCCGGTTGGTCTGTTCAGTTACTTGAGTTTATATTTTTTTTCAGTATAGTTCTGTTAGGTTGACCTCTTTTATGGATCCAAGTTTGTTATATTTTGGTTAAAACATTTCTTTGCATCTTTTTGGGGTAAATAAAACCCTCTTTTTGAAGAAATTCACCTGTGGTCCTCGTGCTTGCCAGCTTGGTCCCTTACATTGGCAATGGTCAGCTCTGCTACCAAGCAGGACCAACACAATGCAATTTGGCACAGCTACCCTGCTAACTCCTGTGAGGCTGTAATGGAAATGCATGCCATCACAGCTTATGTGCTAATGGAAAAAGCCCATAATATGCTACTTTTCAGGGCACCTCTGTAACAACCTTAAGCTTCTGAACATCTACCACAACATCCCTAATTCAGTTTCCACTGGAAACATTGATGCCTCTGCCTCCACCTGATTTCCTGTCATCTCTCTACTGTCCATAATAAAGGCATAAAAAAACCCAAATCACTTAAAGATATACTCACATTCTCATTTCCACATTCAAAGCACTGGTGTTTGATCTAATTCTTCCTGCTGTCCATACTGGCTGCCAGGAGATCCCTTCTTTAAACAGTTTCTGTGGAAATGATAGGCCACAAAATCCACAGTCCTATTTCTGTGCAAATAGTAATTCTAAAATTCATCAGCATTGTTAAACAGAATCAAGTGGGTATCTTCAAATGTTTGTCTTTTAGTGCAGAATTTCCTCTCTGTGTTGCCATCTCTCCACCACAACTTTGCAAGGAAACATTAGGTGTAGAAACACAAAGAGGGGAATTTTGGACTAAAAATACCTGGAAGATAGAAACTTGATCTACTCAGACTGTTGAAGCCTCATGTTTGCTTCTTTTCAACTCTGGAAGTCAACTTTTCCACAGGACAGGGACTGTGGATTTTATGCTCCATCATTTCCATTAGAATTTCTTTAGAAAGGATCTTGTTGCAGACAGTACAGACTTCCTAGAAATCCTTTCCTTTAACACAAACTACAGTGCATCACACCAAAACAAAGTTAAGAAGCTGAGCAACCATGAGAATATCTCACAGTCATGATCAGCATTAAAAAAAACACAATATTGTCCATAAATGATAAGCACACAATCAAACCACTGGGCTTATGGGTATGATTACTTGTCCTAATTTCACAAACATATCATTTGGACAAAACATTAACTTCTAAACTAGACACTGACAGGAAATACTAACATGTACTGACTTACTGAAAACCTTGGAGGTGATCTGGACTTTCCTGTAGTTTCCTCTTGTCCTTGTAACAGCAGTAGCTCCTCCCTTCCTTGTCAATAATTGTGCAGAAATATCTGAGTGCTTCTTTCTTCCTAAATCATGAGCAAGTCCTGTCCAGTCCAACTGTTTCTGCTCCTGTTTGACTTCTGAACTTGTCTCTGGCTGTGTGTCCACTTACTGCAGCCTGTGACATCAGACTGTAGAATGTTGATACATCAAAGGACAAACACACACACACACGGGTACTTATGTGTATGTGAGGACACTTGCTGACATAATGCATTCCCTAGCCCTTATCCTAACCCTAACCAAAACCCAATTCTAACCCTGAAACCAAGTCCTAACCCTCAAACAGCAACATGAACACAGATGGAAACACTGCAGAGCTGCTTTGGATGGTTTAACAGGTAGAGATCATCAAATAATGGAATGACCTGATACCTTCATCTGTATCCATAAACACATGGAGGAAATCTTCCAAACACAAACTTAAACACAATGTGATTCACAGTTAACAAACACACCAGCATAAAAATAAGTCATTGTTTTAGGTTCTGAAGAAGAAGATCCAGGATGAAGGAGATCAGGAGACAGGAGCCCCACAACAGAAGACAGAGAAATAAAAGAAATACAATTAAAACACAAACTTACAAACAGATGAAGAATCGCCTTAAAGTCATTGTAGTAAACAAAGAAAGTTTTGTTTCTGGACCCAGACTGAGAAAATACCAGTAACTGAAAATAATGATGAAATAATGTTGGAGGAAAAAAATGGTTCCTCCTTCCATCCAGCCTGGTTATTTTACAGCTTCTACTCCCAGAACATGATGATATAGTGTCAGCTTTAACTTTCACCATCAGCTTCCTACTTGATTCAGGTTACAGGTGTAACTGTTATCTCAGTGTGATGCAGAGAAGAGAGCAACATACAGCAGGACTCTGTGGATTTAAGGTCTAACAGCACAAGATAAGTTGAACGAGATCTAAAAGAAACATGAGTCAAAATGATTCTCTGTGCAGCAGCTGATCTGTTGCAGAAACAACTAAAACTGTCTGTGGCAATGGAGAGAGAGTGAATATCACTCCTCACTTTCAATAAAGAGGTGAAGACAGAAAATAATGTCTACTGCAAAGTCACAGGAAAACCAGAGTGTGAGGAAAGAGCACATTACTGTATTGATGAAAAAACAAAGATCCTTTGTTTTGTTTATTTATTGTTGCTTCTCAGTCTTTAGTGTTGACTTAACAGGAGTCTTCTGCCCTCCACTGGTCACTGTCAGTAACTACAACTCTGCACACAGCACTGGCAATGACAGTGAATCGAGGCTCAAACTCTTCAGAGTAGTCAGGAGCTTTCTAACTCTGTGAACCTCTGAAACACAGTTTGACAAGTTTCTATCTTTGTTTTTTCTCAGATCTTTCAGATAAACTGTGGCAGCATTTTAGTTTGAAATGAATGAGCTCAGTGTGGTGGAAAAACACTTCCCACCTGATGAGAAGTGAAATAAAATTCCTTAGACAATCTTTGTCTTTTGAGGTTTTATTACAAAATAAAGTTTACAGAGTAATCAATTTCTGCAGAAAGGACAGAGCTCACGCAGCAACACCATGCTACAGAGGTCTGACCCCGAGCTCCATGTTCCCAGGGCTTTTGATGTCTCTTCCTCACATACCAGGATGGCAGGGAAAGAAAACAAGCTCGAAGTCAAGTGATAAAATTAATGAGCAACTGAGATAAAGTGTAAGTTATGCTCAGAGACACCGGACAGCAACAAAGATAAAGAATAGACAGTCTTTGTCCAAGACATAAGCAGGTGTCCTCACAAAACACAATGAACAGCATACTCAGCACATTAGGTCACTTCAGGTCAAGTTGTATGTACTTCACCCAGAATTGAATATACGAGTTTATGAGAATATACGAATGCTTGATAAAAGAGTTTATGGTTATATGATAAATTGACATTACAATTCCCCCTTTGGCCATAAAATGGCCACACTAAAGTATATACAAATTTATCATATCATCAGTGACTACATTCCTTTGGGTTTAAGTAGACACATCATTAGCTGATAAATGTTAAAATATGCATTTAGCTGTTTTAGTAGGACACAGACGTCCTTAGGTTGATAGCAAGCTGGGGAAAATACAAACACTCAAAACATCAACATCATCTTCATCATCATCATCATTAAAAGGAGGAATCCAATCAGTGGGGTTTTCAACATCTGACAGGAGATGGGTCTCAGCCAGAGAGGCCATCTGGTGTGTGATTGACCTATCAATAGACCTTACAATGAGACTTCTAATGCAGGGAATAATACAACATCCAATCAGACTGAACACACTTGCACCAATAAGTATACCAGTGATAGCAGATACGATAATTGACTTCCATTTACCAAACTTACTGTCAAACCAGTCCATCATCCATGTGTCAGTACCTGCACTGTTTTTTAACTCTACCGTAAGGGCTTCTAATTTGGTCAGTACCCATGTAAAGCTACCATTGGAGGCCGTATTGTTGGGAATGAATGTACAACAGGATTCTCCAAACATAACGCAAATGCCACCTCTTTCAGCCAGCAACATGTCCAGTGCTATACGATTTTGCCAAGCTATTAGGGACGTGGCATGTAGTTGTTCTCCTAGGGCTTTAAAGGAGTCTCTAGTGTAGTTGAAAAAAACGCTGTTGATTGTAATAGATATAATTGATCCAGTCGACATTTTTGTTCATCGTTACCCGGATAAAAATGGATTCAAACCCTGCGGCTATTTGATTTCTAGCCTTAAATTCATTAGGCACACCACGGGGAACGCCAATCTCATCAATGTATATGTTAGGGTCCATTCCAAATACATCTTGCGTCTGCCGGTGACGGTCAGTGGCTGCAAGGAACCTTTGTTCAGGAATGACAACAATTTCCTGTACCAGCATTACATGACCACACAAACCTGTCCAATTGAAAGGCAGGACAGAACGCAATTTATTATCTCCACAAACCCAGAAAACATCAGGAACTGGATAGATTTGCTTACCTATCCACTCGTACCATACCATGGCTTGCAGTTGTTTTTTATTCAGGACAAAGTCGCTAGAGATGTTCTTTTGTGCCACTACAATTTGAGTACAGGGCCCCGTCCAAATTCCGACGGACTGGTTACCGGTGGGGCGATAATAACAGACAATGTGTGTGTTGTTTAAAGGTGGTGGAGCTGTCCTTGTGGGCGGCGGGAGTCTTCCTGCAGTGGATCCTAGATTACATGAGGACCAAGAGGAGGCTCTAGAGCGGGCTCCTCCAGCTAGTAAACAGTCGTGCCTACACAGATTAGTACTGGTGGAAACACAATCATCTCCTTCAAATGGAATACCTATCATAAGCAATCTGGGTCTGCCTGCTGCACACATAAAACAGGACGTATTACCTCCATACAGTTGTTGAGCTGTGAAATTTAGCCATGATGTCCACAGATTAGTTTCATATAAATCAACAGAGCGTGGAGTGCGCATGTGCGCTCGGAATTGTGACACATTAGGATGTACACTGGTTAGGTTATGAACATTAGCTGGTGGTGTATGATGTGTGAAAAAAATAACAAATACCACAAATACAGCTAAAAGTATAAGTAAAGCTGTTGAACCTCTGAGACCGCACCATCCTGGCCCCCTGAAGGGATGCCATGGTCTGGGCTCCATTGTTGCTCTTGTTGGTGACACAGAGCTTGTGGTCACTTCGTTGGAGCTTGGCATGCTACTGGTGGAGGAAGGCGCTCTTTCACCCCTCACTCTTATATTGCAGATGGTTCCAACGCAGCTGCAGGTTAGGGGCAGCGCACGGCGTGCACCCCAGTTGTCTTCCTCAACGTCTGGATGAGTCAATTTTTATTCTTAGACCATTATTCTGGGTCTAGAGGTGAATTTGTGTCACCTCCTTAGCTTTACTCCTCTGGAGTCTAGATGTCGGCTGTTGGCTCAGGAACCCGTTTACAGTGGCTGGCGTGTACCCATGCGGCCTTCTCCACAACCTTTACAGCTGTCTCAGTGGTCAGCAGAACCTGGAACGGGCCCTGGAATGGCCTTTGTTTCCAGTGACGGCGTCTGTGATCTTTGATGAGAACCCAATCTCCAGGCTGTAAGTTGTGGAGGACTGCTGTGGCTGCAGATGGCAGGGCACTCTTCACCTGTGAATGCAATGCTGACAAGGTTGTAGACAAGTTGGCACAGTATCTCAACATAGCATCATCACATGCACCTGTGGTAAGGGGAGGGTGCCTAACTGGACCTACACCTGTCTGAGGGGGTCTACCAAACAATATTTCAAATGGACTCAAACCATGTTTGTTTCTTATTCGCGTGTGCATGTGGACAAGCACCAGTGGCAGGGCTTTAACCCACGAAAGACTGAAACTGGTCTTTGGTGCATTTAGCAAGTTTTGCTTTAATGGTGCCATTTTCTCTTTCAACAGCACCTGCACTCTGTGGATGATATGAACAATGATGACGTATGTCAAACCCAAGATAGTCTGACACTTCTTTCAGGGCCTGGTTGACAAATCCTGGTCCATTGTCACTGCTGATGACTGAAGGAATTCCCCACCTAGGAATAATTTCAGTTAGTAGTGCTTTAGCCACAGCTCCAGCATCCTGTTTGGAAGAGGGGAAAACTTCAACCCATTTGCTGAACATGTCAACAATTACAAGACAGTATCTTTTCCCTTCACTTGGTGTTAGTTCAATGAAATCCATCATTAAATGTTCAAAGGGTTTGTCAGGAGGTGGATGACCGGCAGGTGGCATATGAATAGCCCCTGATGCGTTGTTGGCTGCACAAATGATGTATTTCCTGCAAAAGTCCTGTGCAGAAGTTGAAAAACCACGTGTGTACCACGATGATGTAACAGCAGCACACATTCCCCCTTTGCCCACGTGGTCTCTCCCATGGGACAGTTTTGCGTAACAGTGGAAGAGAGGACGAGGCAAACAAGGTTTGTTATCTGGACCAGTCCACACTGAGTCTTTAAATGTGGCACCTGATTTTGACCAAATGGTGCGTTCTTGAGGAAAGAGACTGCAGAACAGAAACATCAGCAGGTGAGCAGGTGTCAAGAGTGTTAGACAACATCAAACAGTTAACCATGAAAGGTGAAACAGACAATGCAGCAGCTTTAGCCGCTGCGTCTGCTGCAGCATTTCCTGTAGAAATAGAGTCAGAACTGTTAGTGTGAGCTTCACATTTAATCACAGAGATGATTGCTGGAAGGAGGATGGCATCTAGCAATGCAGACACAAGTTTGTGGTGTGAGATGGGCTTGCCAGAAGATGTAAGAAATCCTCTATGTCGCCAGAGGGCCCCAAAATCATGCACCACTCCAAACGCATAACGCGAGTCTGTGTAAATATTCACAGTTTTACCTGAAGCCAGTTTACAGGCTTCAGTAAGAGCTACAAGTTCTGCAGCTTGTGCTGAAAAGTGTGATGGCAGTTTGCCACTGAGCAAAATGTCATGTGGTGTCACTACTGCAAAACCCACTCGAGCAGCACCTGTGTCCACGTTGCGGGATGCTGAACCATCCACAAACAGCTCCATGTCTGCATTTGGTATGGGCTGAGTGGAAAGATCTGGTCTGGGTGTGCAAACCTCATCAAGAATATGAAGACAGTCATGTGGTTCTCCACTTGGCAGGAGAGTTGCTGGATTAAGTACACTGCATCTTTAAACAGTAATGTTAGGCATATCAAGCAAAGTAGTGTGATATCTTAACCAGCGCTGTGCAGAGAGATGAGAGGTCTTCTGTGTGTGCAGAATATGAGCAACAGCATGAGGAACCATAAGAGTCAAATCTCCATAACCTACAATATCACGTGATGCAACCACAGCCTTCTCTGCTGCAGCTACAGCACGCAGACAAAGAGGGAGACCAGCGGCAACAGCATCAAGCTTGGTGGAAAAATAAGCTACAGGTCTCAGTCTACCCCCATGCTCCTGTGTCAAAACAGAGGTCATGTATCCGTCCTTCTGGTCAACAAACTGAGTAAAAGGAAGGTCAGGGTTTGGCAGTCCCAGTGTGGGAGCAGCCTGCAAAGAAGCCTTTAAGTCAGTGAAGGCTCTGTCAGTTTGGTCAGTTCAAGTCAGTTTGTCATGTGCACAAAGCTTGTTATCATGAATCATGGAAGAGAGAGGTGCCTCTCTCTCTGAACAATTTGGGATCCACTGTCTGCAATATGACATCATGCCTAAGAAACTCATCATTTGCTTTTTGGTGATTGGTTTTGGGACAGATTGAACTGCTTCAGTGCGTTTGGGAGAGAGAGATTTGCCCCCTGCTGTGATCACATGTCCCAAATATGTAACACAAGTCTGGACAAACTGCAGTTTTGACAAGCTAGCTTTATGGCCATTGTTTGCTAGATGTTTTAGCAATGCTATTGTATCTGTTTTACATGCTTCCTGTGATGGACTACAAATCATCAAATCATCAACATACTGTAACAAAACAGAGCCTAGAGGCAAATGGAGGCTCTGTAAGTTGTCACGCAGTGCACTGTGGAATACTCCAGGACTTTCTGAATATCCCTGTGGACAGCGAGTCCAAGTGTAGCCCTTACCATCGAAAGAAAATGCAAACCAGAATTGACTGTCTGGATGAACGGGAACGGAGAAAAAAACATTTGTGAGATCAATGACAGAAAAATGAGTGGCATTAGGTGAAATTAATGACAGAATTGTATGTGGATTTGAAACTTGGGGCGCCCGCGGATGTATTGCAGCATTTACTGCTTGCAAATCTTGTACAAATCGCCACTCAGTGGGTTGATCTGCGTCTCTGATTTTCTTAACCGGAAAAATTGGTGTTCTGACAGGGGAGTCATCGCACGGAACTAAAACTCCAGCCTTTAAAAGTGAATCAAAAACAGGCCTGATACCATTTAGCGCTTCTGGTTTCAATGGATATTGTCTCATGCATGGTCTGTAATCTGATTTTGGGTGAACTACAAGAGGTGTGGCTCCCTCAATAAGCCCCACGTCATATTTGTGACGCGCCCACAAACAGGGTGGCACCTCAGATAGTTCAGCCATGTCAACTGATGTGTCGTGTGAAAGCATGCAAGGTGTGGTGTGTGTATTAGGAATCAAACAAATTGTTCTGTCGACAAAGGCAGTAGATGTAAGTTTTGTTTTATATACATCACCCCTTTCGCTGTACAGTGTTCTGGATCCCCATTTATGGGCCTGAAATCAGAGAGGCTCTGTTGTCTGCGGAGCCATGGTCCCATTTCCTGCCATGTCCAGTGGGCAGGTTTCGCCAACGACACGTGTGGAGACGCACCATCAAACAGTTCATCTTGTGAATGAGAGATACAGAGACAGCAGCAGCCGTCTTTGTCCAATAAATACATGTCATATTCAATTTCTCCACTTCTAGTGGCTTTCTGTTCCAAACTTTCTCAAACCTTTCATCTGGCCCTTCTGAAACATGTGCTGTGCAGTATAGTGAATCAGGTGACATGTCCTGTAGTGTGTGAGTAAAGCTGGTCTTCATTGCAAGCAGTGTGTGTGCTTATGTGTGTGTGTGTTACCTCCTGTAGTCTGTGAGTCAGTGTCGCTGCGGTCAGATCGCTCCTCTCCCCCCGCCCCGTCCCGCACACACTTTGCAGCAGCTGTAGCCTGCACAGAGCCATTCTTCTGAGGGCAATCTTTAGCCCAGTGTCCTTGCTTATGACAGTCAAAACAGATGTTTAGGGTCATATTGCCAGTGTCCACCTCCATCGTATTCACATTCTCGTCCCCGACCTCTATGTGGCCACGTCCTTGTCCGCCAGCCATAGGTTGAGCACCCCTGTACATGGTTAAGGCTGCTGTGTGTAAATCCTTGTCGACTTTGTCTTTCTTTTTCCTCTCTTGATCCTTGATAGTGTCTTCAGCATGTACAGCGCGTCGTCTGAGATCATTTAATGGAGCTTTGTCCCTTATTGCCAGATGTGTTCTCACCCAGCTGTGGGAGTTCTTCTCTCAGCTGTGACACAGTCCTGGTCTGTAAAGCATCAGGTTTAGATGTGGTTGAATCAGGGGATGAGGATGATGTTGGTGGAGGTGATGAAGTTTCTGTTAGACGTCTGGAGGATCTTTCTGCTGTTCCCAGATCCCCACCAGGCTCATGTGGCAGTGGAGGTGCGGTCGGAGGACAGGAGTTGAGGTCGCGATCCACCTTGACACATTGACTCACAGAGAACAGAAGGACAAAGTGTATTAGTTTCTTCATTTTCCTGTAAGGAATGTGTCTTGTACTTTTGCGTTTGTTACTTTCAATTCTTTATCTCCTTCTTTCCCTCTTCTCTCCATATGCTATGTGCCTTCCAGTCTGCTTTAAACTGTTCATGCTTCTCTCGTTTACGTTTGGACAAAGCTGCATGCTGCTCTGCACTTTTTTTTTCTTTTCTTTTTTTTTTTTTCTTTTGCCTCCAAACATGTCTTCAGTTTGTCTAATTGTCTCAGGCTAAAGCTGCCATTTCCTGGAAACCCAAAATCAACCCACTGTTTAAACTGATTCATGCTTTCAGGATTTTTCTCCATCATCAGTTTTATTATTGGTGGGAGGATTTTGGGAGTTGGCTCCACATCGGACTTCACCTTACTCTGACTTTTACCCATCCTTTATCTCTGATTATTTTGTCTCTTGTATTCACAGAATAAACTGGTCCACTTTTTCAAGCAGATACACCAGAAATCCTCAAATACTACAATAATAACCAAGACACGTCTGTCTGCAAGTACTTATGTGAGATATACCGGTTTACACTCTTAATTCTCTGATTAACTCTGTAACCTCTCACAAACAACATCAAAACACTTCTCACCATGTGCGATTCTTTCCCTTTAAATCCTTCGGGATTGGAGCGATGACTGAGCTCTGTCCGAGGACAGCTTCTCACCCACAGGGAGGAATCTTTTGTAGCCGGCTTTCTGTCTTTTCAACGGAGCCCAGATCACACGTCCAATCCCATCCTCGTCGCCAAGTTTGTGGTGGAAAAACACTTCCCACCTGATGAGAAGTGAAATAAAATTCCTTAGACAATCTTTGTCTTTTGAGGTTTTATTACAAAATAAAGTTTACAGAGTAATCAATTTCTGCAGAAAGGACAGAGCTCACGCAGCAACACCATGCTACAGAGGACTGACCCCGAGCTCCATGTTCCCAGGGCTTTTGATGTCTCTTCCTCACATACCAGGATGGCAGGGAAAGAAAACAAGCTCGAAGTCAAGTGATAAAATTAATGAGCAACTGAGATAAAGTGTAAGTTATGCTCAGAGACACCGGACAGCAACAAAGATAAAGAATAGACAGTCTTTGTCCAAGACATAAGCAGGTGTCCTCACAAAGCACAATGAACAGCATACTCAGCACATTAGGTCACTTCAGGTCAAGTTATATGTACTTCACCCAGAATTGAATATACGAGTTTATGAGAATATACGATGTACGATAAGAGAATATATGGCTATATGATAAATTGGCATTACACTCAGTTGTCCCAAGATTCAGAGAAAGACAAAACACTGATGTTCACAATGATGCTTTTAATGTGAAAGGACAAGATCATGATTAAAAAAGTAAAAGTCAGCAACATTTTTCTCCTGTAATAATCGTAGCTTCCATCTTTAAAGGACTGGAAGAGGAAGAAGTTTACAAGGAATCATTTAGAAGAGTTTAACAAATAAACTGCTTTAGACTTAGACTTTTAGACTTAGACAGACTTTATTGTCATTCAGGTATACAATGTATACAGAACGAAATTTCGTTGCATTTTACTCGCAACAGTATAAAAAAAATAAAGGATATGGCATGTAGACAGTGAAATGAGGAAATAGGCAATAGAAATGAATAAATAAGGACTATAAACACAGGTAAAATATAAATACAGTTAAAAAAAAAAACAGTGCAAAGTGCAATACGGTGATTGAAAGAGACAGTAGTGCAGTCTATGGATTTAAGAATCTAAGAGTTTAAAAGTCTGATGTCGAGGGGGAAGAAGCTGTTCCTGAACCTAGTGGTTCTGCACCGGATGCTGCAGAATCTTCTTCCGGAGGGCAGGAGTGAAAAAAGTCTATGGTGAGGGTGTGAGGCGTCCTTGATGATGTTGCTGGCCCGGGACACATGAACCTGAAAAGATGTGTGTGAGTGAAAGAGACAGATATGTACAGACTGAAGTATATGTTCAACAGTGAGAGAGTTTCTCTAACAGGAGGAGACTCTCTCTGGTACACTCTACACAGAGACACTGAGGAACCAGACCACCTGAACCCAAACCCAGGATACAGAGGTTCAGTGACTGTGGTGTTGAAGGTGTAGAGGTGGATCAGTGAGTCAGAGGAAACTCTGTAGAAGGACAGAGAGCCAGCAGGACAGTCCACATACACTGCTACTCTGTCAGAGACAGAAGAAGATGATGAAGAGGAGGAGGAGGAGGAGGAGACAGGTGTCACTGTGTTATTGTGCCAAACAGAGTAATCACCATCAGAGCAGCTCAGACTCCAGGACTGATCGTTCCAACACATGGTTTTTTCTGTCTCGTTTCCTTGTGATTCCTCTGTAACTCACTAATATATCAACTCCTCCTCTCCACTTGACCTCCCAGTAACAGCGACCAGTTAGAACATTACTACACAGCAGCTGAGGACACTGGTCAAATCTGTCTGGATGATCAGGACATGACTGATCCTCCTCCACATGTGTCACCTCCCTGTTGTTGTCAGACAGTTTGATCTCTCTGTTTACTGTGTTTGTGTCGATGGTGAGTTCACAGAAATCTGATGGAGAGAAGAAGACACAGCTGCAGTTATTGATCTATCACCTGATCATTGATTGACACTTTGAAGATGGTTGAATGTGAGCTGCTTTGTTTTCAGGAATCAAATGAAAACCACACTTACACTTCCTCAGACCTGGTCTCAACCATCGGACTCCACCAGGCTCCACCCTGAAAGGAGGAGGGGGGTCAGACCAGCACGCTCTCTTTCAGCATGCAAACATGGACATTACATGGCTCTCATACACAGATGGTTTGATTATTCTGTTCATTCAGCAAAGAGACAAAGGACCTGGAGTCCTCATTTTGGAATGATACGGAGCAGGGAGGTGACATGGAGGAAAGATTTCATCATTTGTCTTCTCCATTTGATATCACTTTTGGTGTCAGACACAACAAAAGATCTCAGAATGACAAGATCAGGATCTCACAGAGGTTCAGCTGATTATTGATCATGGATATTTTAGAAGACAGAGACATGATCAGAGACCTAATTACATTTCCTCCTTGGTCTGAGACACTGGCAGATGAATGTCTCTGAGCAGTGTAGATGCTCTTATTATTGTTGGGATGTTATTATTAGTGTGCCAGCACTGAACAGGTATCTAAAGTCTTTGGGCTTGTTGTGGTGAAAGCACTCTGAGTGCTCAAAGTGGCTCTGTTGTTTCAGGAGCAGTTCAACCAGCTGCAGCTCAAATGTTTCCACGCTGACTTTGTGCTGATGCAGCATGAAATCCAGTGTGAGAAAGTCCTGCTCAGGTCACAGAAAACAGCTGACCACACCTGATTTAATGATTGTCACATATTTTCTCTTAAATATGATACGTGAGTCATGATGAGATACTGAAGTCAGAATTAGAGAAAACCCCTCTTTGTGTTGTTGTTGAATTCAAAGCACTTGTGTAGAGATCTGTCATCAGCTGTGACACACTAAATGTTTCCAGCTCTTCCTCCTCTATCACACACTGTCTGTGGCTGCAGCAGGCCTCTCCATACCTGAGGGTGTCCAGTCTCCAGTGTGGATCCTTCAGTCCAGCAGACAGCAGCTTCACTCCTGAGTCTCCTGGATGATTGTAGCTAAGGTCCAGCTCTCTCAGATGGGAGGGGTTGGAGCTCAGAGCTGAGGCCGGAGAAGCACAGCCTTCCTCTGTGATCAGACATCCTGACAGCCTGCAGACACACACAACGTCACACAGGAACCCTCTGTCAACACCTGCTGGTCTGTTTTGTTGTTCTTTTTTGTTCATGTTTTTGTTTTTGGTTCTGGTCCATTTTGGTCCAGGTTTAATGTATTTAAGGCAAATTCCTTAAACGTCATCTGTAGGATTAAAATAAATCAACAACTTTAACAAAAACAAGAGAAAATGATGAGTCTAGAAAGTTCTGCTGAACTTTATTAAAATTTACTTTGAAAACCTGCTAACCAATGAGGAGTTTCTACATTAATGATCATCTGTCATTGGCTCTGATTCAAATACCTTACTGTTTGAGACATGACAGTTAAATATGACACAATGAGTAATAAACAGACATGTACAGTCAAGGCCGTAAGTATTTGGACAGTTAGACATGTTTTGTTCTTCAGGCTCTCAGCACATTCACTTTAAAATATAATAATGGATGCAAAGAATTTTACACTAAATATTAAATCTGATGAGTTTGTTTCACTTCATGTGTATTTGTCCAGTTACTTTTGAACCACTAAAAGGGCTGAATCTCCCACACAGTTCTTTCTATACTGATGTCAACCTGCTCAAATTAAAGCTGAGACTTGGCTCTTTAATGTAGGATCCATTATTTTAATTCAGATTCAATGTGATGAAGCTCAGAGCTCAGAGATGATGATAAGGAATTAAAGAAGAGAGGAATTGATTTTCCCTCCTGCTGAATAAAATAGCAGAGTCTTTATATAATGATGAATAAATCCAACTATCTATACACTTACAGAGCTTTGTTAGAGGCTTTGACAACTGGCAGCAGCCTCAGAAGAGCCTCCTCTGAAGCAGAGTATTTCTTCAGGTCAAACACGTCCAGATCTTTTTCTGATGACAGTAAGATGAAGACCAGAGCTGACCACTGAGCAGGAGACAGTACACCTGTGGACAGACGTCCTGAACTCAAGGACTGTTGGATCTGCTCCACTAGAGAACGATCATTCAGTTCATTCAGACAGTGGAACAGGTTGATGCTTTGCTCTGCAGAGGGAGTCTCTTCAATCTTCTTCTTGATGTACTGGACTGTTTGCTGATTGGTCTGTGAGCCACTTCCTGTCTGTGTCAGCAGACCTCATAGGAGAGTCTGATTGGTCTGCAGTGAAAGACCCAGGAGGAAGCGGAGGAACAAGTCCAGGTGTCCATTTGGACTCTGTAAGGCCTTGTCCACAGCCCTCTGGTAGAGCTGAGTTGGATCAGGTTTGTCTCTGAACAGTTTAGACCACAGGGAGGTTGATTGTTCTTCTGACAGCAGATTGACTCCAGAGCTGATGAAGGACAGATGGACATGAAGAGCAGCCAGAAACTCCTGAAGACTCAGATGGACGAAGCAGAACACCTTGTCCTGGTACAGTCCTCTCTCCTCTTTAAAGACCTGTGTGAACACTCCTGAGTACACTGAGGCTGCTCTGATATCGATGCCACACTCTGTCAGGTCTGATTCATAGAAGATCAAGTTTCCTTTCTGCAGCTGCTCAAAAGCCAGTTTTCCCAGAGACTCAATCATCTTCCTGGTCTCTGGACTCCAGTGTGGATCTGTCTCAGCTCCTCCATCATACTTGACTGTCTTCAGTTTGGACTGAACCACCAGGAAGTGGATGTACATCTCAGTCAGGGTCTTGGGCAGCCCTCCTCCCTCTCTGCTTTTCAACACATCCTCCAGAACTGTAGCAGTGATCCAGCAGAAGACCGGGATGTGGCACATGATGTGGAGGCTTCGTGAAGTCTTGTTGTGGGAGATGATCCTACTGGCCTGCTCCTCCTCTCTGAACCTCTTCCTGAAGTACTCCTCCTTCTGTGGGTCAGTGAACCCTCTGACCTCTGTCACCATGTCAACACACTCAGGAGGGATCTGATTGGCTGCTGCAGGTCGTGTGGTTATCCAGAGGCGAGCAGAGGGAAGCAGTTTCCCCCTGATGAGGTTTGTCAGCAGCACATCCACTGAGGTGGACTCTGTAACATCAGTCAGGATCTCAGTGTTGTGGAAGTCCAGAGGTCGACACTCATCCAGACCGTCAAAGATGAACAGAACCTGGACCTCTTCAAACCTGCAGAGTCCTGCTTCTTTGGTTTCAGTAAAGAAGTGATGAACAAGTTCCACCAAGCTGAACTTTTTCTCTTTCAGCACATTCAGCTCTCTGAACGTGAATGGAAATGTGAAGTGTATGTCCTGGTTGGCTTTGTCTTCAGCCCAGTCCAGAGTCAACTTCTGTGTTAAGACTGTTTTCCCAATGCCAGCCACTCCCTTTGTCATCACTGTTCTGATTGGTCCATCTCTTCCAGGTGAGGCTTTAAAGATGTCTTCTTGTCTGATGCTTGTTTCTGGTCTGGCTGGTTTCCTGGATGCTGTTTCAATCTGTCTGACCTCATGTTCATCATTGACCTCTCCAGTCCCTCCCTCTGTGATGTAGAGCTCTGTGTAGATCTGATTCAGAAGGGTTGGGTTTCCTGCTTTAGAGATCCCCTCAAACACACACTGGAACTTCTTCTTCAGAGTAGATTTAAGTTTACGTTGACAAACTGGAGCAACATGTCCTGAATGAACAAACAAGAAACAACATCAATGACTGATTCATAAAGAAAACATGACATGTTCATCCCCCTAAAGAACACACATGAACATATGTCCCTCCATGTCTTGAGACGTTAGTAAATGTCCCATTTGTCCATCATGTTGAATCTTTAGAGACATCCTCTTACTGCTGTGCAGACAGTCAGCCAGCTCCTCCTGCTTCATTCTCCTCAGGAGGTTCACTGTGATCTTCACCAAAGCCTCTCTGCTGCTCCTCTGCTCTTCATCCTCACCGTCCAACACCTCCTCATCCTCCCTCTGACTCTCTGAGCATTCTGGGTAATCTCGACTCACATCCTTCTGGATCTTCTTCAGCTCCTTCTTCACAAAAGTGGCAATGTTCTCCTCCAGCAGCTGGAACAGAAAACAATATGAATGACACAATCAAAGTAAAACCATGGAGCCAAACATCAGATCCATGTTGGACACACTGACAATCCACTGCTCTAAAAAGTGCAGCATGGACATTATTGTCAACACAACAGATGTCAAAGTAGTTGTTGTCCATGTACAGACCATAAATATGGAGTCCAGGTGTGTTTGATGCTGCTGGGCAGACTGAGCACTGGGAACCTCTGAGCTCTCCTGGTCCACTCTGTGGAGGAATCATGAAGAATTAGCTCACATTATGTTTGCAGCATCTGTGAGCGTTTTATCCTTTGTACACAAACAACAGCTGCTTTTATGTTCTGTGGTGACTGTCCTGATTAAAGCAAACACTACTGTGCTGTGACATTCTCAATCAGGGTATATACAGCAATCCTTAAGTTAAATTTAATACCTTTTAATACCTTTTTTACTACCTTCGGATTTTCTTTTAAAACCATCACGACACTGAGTTGCAAGTGTTAATCAGCGTCCTTATTAACGTTGACAGATTTCGACATATATAACACTATACACAACAGAATAGATTTAGAGACTCACTGATGTTGACTTCATATTGCACACATGTATTTCACTTTGTGAATAAAAATAAAATAAACTACATAAAATGTGCAATGAAGAGTACAGTTCCATGAGGTAGGCATTCACTGCACGAACTGCTGACGTATTACAAGCTGGCATCTGCTATATGAACTCTTGCTGATATCACTTCACAAACTGGTGGACTGCTATTACTTGATTTTAACATAAACCTGTGCTATAGCCCTAATATGAACTCATGAGCAAAAGAATCTTATGGAAAGTGTCTTAATTGCATGGCCTTTTCTTCAATAGTTTTCTCCATTTTAACCAGTTCCTCTTTTTTCTCTTTGTATCTCCTTCTGAGTGTATTGGACTTGACTAGTGATAAGCTGGGCCATTTTTGACCCAGCCTTCCCCTCTGCCTCCTCGGCCAACTTGTTGGCATCATTTTCAAGGATGGCACAAACATCCTCCAGGACTCTGCATTGCTGTCTGAGCTCCTCTAGTTCTTCCTCTGCGGCCTTTCTCTTCACTGTCTGAGCAGCACTCTCCCTCTTTTTGCGTTCTTGCTCAAGGTATAGCCTGTACTGGGACCTTGCTGAGGCCACAGAGGCCAGCAGGTCCTTGGTTAAAGGCACCTTGAGAACACCACCACAGCTACTGACACTGTCACATATTAACCTCAGTGCCTCCAAGGATTCACCTAGAAGTAGTTTCCACCTCCTTGTTTATGGAGAAGCCTCTCTCCACGGTGGCTTGTCCATGCGACAGGTCAGGGTAGGGTGTGCTGAGCGCTGAGTGTAGAAACACATCCACGCGCTGCTTCACAGGCTGAAAAGAGCAGAAGCATTCATCTCTGCCCTCAAGAGAAAGCAATGACGTGAACTGCTGAATGATCACATCACCTAAAACATTGACACAGAAATTAAGGTAATTAATAAGTCATTTAAATTCAGCAGTCACTCATTTGACAATACATATATCACAGCATCATATTATACCGTCTACATAGAGCTAGGCATGTGTAAGACTTTTTCAGAACTTATTAATTTGATAAAGCATTGACACTTCCTCACTGTTGAGAGGAAAATGCAGAAAACCATCTTGCTAATGAGACTTCTCACACACAACTTTAATCAATCTGAATAACCTATGCACTTTGACTGTCCCTGTACAATATTTTCTTACCAGCTGGGATGCCACCTGCCAGCTGCTTGCCCTGGAGGAATGTTTGCACTATGCTCTTCATCTGTCTGATGCACCAATCAGGATCTCTGTGCATCTTTGTAGGATCCAAACATGCAATCTGCCTGACCACTGGGAATTTCAGGGGGCTTTTCTCCTGTGGCTTCATAACCACCTTAACCAGGCCCTGCAAACATTCTCGCCTGAAGGTGAGCACAGAAAGCTCACCAACCTTGCATCCTGGGTTGCTCTGAAGTTCCTAACAAATGAGGAACATTAATGAATGTTTATCCTTACTCATTATTATTATTAGTAGTAGTAGTAGCAGCCTAAACATTGTAGCAGCAGTAGTAGTACTACTAAATGACAAAAGTTAATTTTACAACATGCATCCTGGTTCATTGTGCAGGGAACCCAAAACACATGTCCATCTCTGAAAAAAAAAATAGTATATCAAAATTACCTTGATAGCAGATTCAGCACCCAGGCCTATGTCTACACTCTTAGGGGAGACCAAGTTTTTTTCATCTGTTAGTTCTGTTTTGATCAGCTGCAGGGGTGTGAGGTCCTGGAGGAGCTCTCGCTGAACAAACCGCCTCAGTAAACTCTTAAAATGACAAAACAAGCAGTTAGTAATCAAGCTATTTACATACAGATTCATCAAATGCAATCAATTCTATAGAATATTTACAGTGATCATTACCATCAGCAGCTCAGTCAAATCTTTGACCAAGAAGGGCAACACTGGCTCATCGGTTTGGAACTTTGTCAAGAAGGGGTTGAAAGTCCTTGCAATTGCCAGAAAGAACTGGAGCTTTGCAATAATGAAAGGATCCTTTTGTGCTGCTACTATGGTGTCATATGAAGCTGTGCAGGGGACTGGGACCCTCTTTTTCTCTGTAGCATCCACATACGTCTTAATCACTGGCCAAACTTCAACTGCTCTCTCTGCTACAGGAATGTTTCCGACCCATCTATGGCCACAAAATGGTAAGGGAAAGCAGGAGGACCCTGTCAGGCTTGTGAAGTCTTCTCTCCTGGCAGGAACATTATGAAAAAGGAAGTGCATGGCTCGCAGAAGTTTTTCCAACTGCCACACAGTAAAGCCTGCCTTTAAAGCATTGTGGAGGGTGTGAAGTCCACAGCTTCCAACAGTGACACCGTGAGCACCTCCGTAGAGCTCTGCATGCTCTTTCTGGAGAAGATCCACCAATTTGAAATTCACACTGGGGCCATCCATGCCAACTGACAGTAGTTCCCTCATATTCTGTTGTGTAACACATTCCTGTGAATCAACACAGGAGAAAGTCTGTTAACAATAATCATTCAGATACAGTAAAATAGATCTCAACATTCACAAAACTTGGCAGTTGGGGCTAAGGAGAAGCATTACTGCATACACATTTGATTTCAAGTATTAGCTGGTATTTTAACAATGAAATTATTTTGTGGTGTTTTTTCCAACAGCAAAATTTGGGCCAAATATTACATGTCTATAACTGTGACAGGTTATTGAAGTTAACAAAATACTAAAAACATGTTTTTTTCTTGTACCTTGGAGCTATACCCCACAGGTTAATAAATGCAGGTAGGCCTACAGATTTCATTCAAGTAACTGCAGGCATTTGGCCAATTTAATCCTTTTGTGTTGCTAAACCAACATTGCCCTATAATACCTAAAATCTTTGTGAATTAATAACTCTTCACATGAGTGACCACAGGACGCCGTCTAAGTAGGCCTATATAGCAAAAACATGAATATTAACTTACCTTGATGTGATGCAACAAATCATCGGCCCTTCCATGTCCCAAGAACTGAGATCCAAAGTATCTGGATTGGACACAGCCATCCTTCCAGTATCGAACATGGATGTCAAGCTGTTTTTTCTTTGACGCCTGATTGAGGCTTTCATCAAACATCAACACGAATGGCCCAGCCTTGTTGATGCCATCAATAAGTTGTTTTTTGAAGAACGATGCTAATCCAAATCTGATAATGTACCCGGTTTTGTCTGTACCACACGTGAATGACTTCGCGATGTCAGAGTCGGGAAACATTTCTTTAAACAGCTCCGCAATTCCTTCGTTGGAGTTCAATGAGTGGTGTTTAACTGCAGTGTTTAGACACCACAGAGCCTCCGCACGCAGTGTTGGTGTAGCGCCCATAGTGACCCGCGGGTCAGACGTAGTTGCTGGAGCCGTAACGTTGGCTTGTCCCGTGGCTGTAGTTTGCGGTGGTGGTGGTGGTGGTGCAGCCGCACAGAAAGTTGAGAGTGGTAGAGTTAACTGCTCTCGCCGACCGCGCATTCCATTTTTATGTTTAGTCGATTGCATATGCGACCAAGTGCGTTAGCTCCCATCCAGTTTACATTGATGTTTTTTTTTACAAACCGAACAATAAGCCTGCCGGTTATTCCCTACTACAGGCCTGAGCCAGTCCTTAAATGCTGGGTCTTCCACCCAGCTGTCAGAAAACTTGCATTTACCCATGACGACGACAATTGTTGTCTGGACGCTGATGATATACCTCAACTAGTCAAAAACGGAAGCCAGCCAGTTCACTATCCAGGTGAGCTGAGCGCGCACAGCGTTTGAGATGTCGAGCGACCACTGAATATGACGTCATCATCAGTCGGCATCAATCATACAAAGTTGAGACTTCAGGATTGAGACGACTAACGATAGAGACTAACATGAACTTTAGTAGGTAGAATTTCAGTCAGAATAGGACATCTCATAGTCTGAAAAAAATAATACCTCTAAACCACATTTAACACTTTTAATGGCCTTAAATTTGGTAATTTTGATTTATCACCTTTTAATACTTTTTAAAACCCCGCGGACACGCTGTCAATGAGAGGAAACAAGCAATCATTCTGTACCTCACGATCTAGAGTCATCACAGCAAGTCCACCTTTTAAATGATGAGTTTTAAGGACACTGGGTTTGACAGAAGTCTCACCTCTGCTACAGGACACTAACACAAACACTGGAACTGGATAGGTGCTGAGTTACAGGGAATTTTAGTTCTGATCTCAATGACACATATAAGAACAAGTGTTTTTCTTGAAAAGGGAAACATCAACTTTGCCACTAAAGCCTGTGTTTCAGCCTGATCATGTTCATATACTGTGTCATTCACGAAGCCTGGAGACAAAACACAATCACTTCATCTTTCATAGAAGACCAGTTATACAGGACAGCTGTCTGATACATTTTAAACTCAGCTGCAGCTCACTTCTTTGCAGCAGAGGGAGGCTGTCCTTTGAAATTAATGAGGCCACCCTTTGACCTGTCACTCTTCATGGACACACAGCTGGGCTCAGGTCCATGTTCAGGTCCAGGTCCAGCAGAGTCTGGTGTGTGCTGCTGCTCTGGCCTTCAACACAACACACACAGAGCTTTGAGTGTGAATAATGATGGTGCAGTGATGTGAGTGCTGAGCTCTGACATGGAGAAGAGTCATGGACAGTTAGAGATCCTCATCTCACCTCTGAGCTTTGGTCTGGATCTCATGGTCCCCACACAGACTGCTTTTAGGGGGAGGGACTCCCTCCTCTCTGTCCTCACACTGATTCATGATGCTGAATTCACATCCACATCAGCTCACACACACTTTCTACCTTCATCTGGAGAGAAAACACAAATCATTCATCTGCACATCAACTGAAATCATCCTCTCCATCATTTGTCCTGTAGAAATATCAGCTGCTCCTCCACTGATTGGCTCTTCTTTCCTCTTTCATATCAGTGTCAGTTGAATGCAGTCAGACAGCAGTGTGAGGCAGAGGAAGCTGCCATCAGCTGCTGTACTTCCACTGTCAGTCACTAGATGGGGTCATGACGCTGCAGTGAAGTGCAGAGCAGCACACACAGGATCCAGGGACGAGCATTTCCATTCACTGACACACAGACAGACTGAGATCCACTGGTTTTATCTGACACAATCTAAAAATCCTGCTTTATAATTTCACTTGAGTAAAAGTCCACGAGTGTAATCAGTAAAATATACTTCAACTGTCAAAAGTCAAAGTGCTGATCATGCAGAACAGACTCATTTAGTTTTGATTTCAAATCTTAATCTGAAAAGTAACTGTAGCTGTGAAATAAATGTAGTAAAACAGTGAAATATTTCCCTCTGAAAAGTTGTGAAGTAAAAGAAGCAGAAAATGGAAACACTGGAGTTTCAGTGCAGCACTGCAATAAAAGTACTGAGTTACTTTTCACTACAAAAGTATTAGATTCCAAACAATGCACAGTCTTTTCAAAATAAAAGACTGACAATTTCAATAAAGCCTTTACAATAATGTTAAAACTTTTTCTTTCATTTAAGCATAGTACAATTTTACATAAAGAACCTAGTTCCTGTTGGAGGAACCCCAGAGGCTTGAGGCCTATACTATGAAGCAGGATTTGGGTTTGGCACAGTAACTTCAGGTTTAACAACAACTCCACGACAACCCCACAAAAACTGCTGACATTTACCTTCAGACAGAGAAAATGTAGTTACAGTTGTAGTTACTGTGGTGATTTAGTTGGTCAACTTGAAAAATGTCATCTTCTTGGATCAAAAAGTGTAAAAATTCAGACTAAAACCTTAACTTCAGATGTTTTACATGAATCATCATCTCCATCATTTCTTCTGTAGAAATATCAGCTGCTCCTCCTGCTCTGAGAAGGAGGAGCAGACCATATACAGACCATATCCTGTAATTTCACCATGGTTCAATATACACACACACACACACACACACACACACACTCACATGACACCTCCAGTCATTCCTCATTCCATTTTGTTGCATCTAGAATGAGTTACAAAAACACTAAAGCTCTGTACCTTCTTCCCTTTATCTACCTTCAATAACTAATTACAATCTATAATTTCCGATCAGTGCACCTGCTTCTAATTTGCTCGTGGAATCTCCTTGTTTTATGTATGTATATGTTGAGAGTGAACTTCATGTTGTAGTGTCAGATTTTGTGCAATATGTTTGTATATTTTTTCTAAGTGTGCAAATCCCATTGTGTTCAGTTTTATGTTCTGCTTATCCTAGACCTGATTCTCTGTTTGCTTCTGTATCTCACTCACCCCCTCCCAACTCTATCCCTCACACACACACACAGCTCCACTATCTCCTACACACACACCTCTACTCTGCCTCATGCACACTCCTGCATCGTTCCCCATGCTGCTCTCCCACATACACACACTCACACACGCACGCTCCCTTACTCTGTCTCTCAGGAAGCTCTCTGTCAGAGCACAGCCCATTTGCAACTGTGGGTGTCCTTGGCACCACAGTAAACCTCAAAGGTATAAGTCCCTCTGTCCCGTACATTATTCCCCATTGTTCCCCATATACAGATGACCATGCTCCTGTTGCTCCCCTTGTGACTCCCCAATATTTTACTCATCTGTGTATGCTCCTGTGAATGTGCTGTACTCATGTCATACTCACTCCTGTCATACCTGTTGCTAATTTTGAGGTAGTCTCAAAAGTTTTTAAGAAAGCAAATGACAGGAATTCAGGTCCCATTGAAAATAAAATGCGTGTGAAGCGTATTTAAAATGGACAAGCAATGATACACGAGATAAGCAATGATCCCAAGAGAGACGAAGCCAGCCAAATTCTAGGAAAAAAGACAAATTTGACGTAGAAGTTGACGCTGGCTAAAAGTGCACCAACCAGACAAAGGGAAAATGAAAAAAGACATGCCAATTCACGCCCAGTAGTGTCCTTGGGATGGGTACAACCCCATGTATATAATATGATGTATCTTTTGAGATTTTCAGATGCTCCTGCAGGACTTCTCATGCTTGTAGACTATGTGTTTGTAGAATAAAGCTTTCTGGACTCAACCTCTCTGATCTCCGGCACCTGATTTACTCTGTGCATTTTTCTCTGAAGAAGATTTGAACACTTAGAATTTTTCAAGAAGACAAAAAACTTAAGAGAGATAAGATTAAGGTGTGGGGACTCAGCCGGACCTGGACCCAGCCTCAATTGGCCCTTGACTGGGTCTATCGCCTGGCCTGAAAAATCCACATCGATGTTTGTAATTGTTTACGCAAGTGTTCAGTATTGCAATTATTGTTTATTGTGTTTACTGAATTATTGTCTACCATGCCTGATTCTTCTGCCTCTTGGCCAGGTCATCATTGGAAATAAGAACTGGTTCTCAAGCGACTTATTTAAATAAAGGTTAAATAGAAAAATAAACACGAGCGTCATGAACAGACGGCCATCTTTACTCGTCTAAAGCTTCCAAGCTGATATTTCAACTTGAGATGATGACTGTTTCAAACCTCCTGATTTAAACAAACTCCATCCAACTGTAAAACACTGGTAATAAACCAGTTTCTCCAGCTAAAATAACCAGAAGACCTCGTGATGTCACTGTCAACATTTTAGACAGTTAAACATTTCACTTTAACTGACACACAACTTCATTATCCAAATATGCAGTGTGACTGGTTGGGCTGAGTCTCAGTCAGACTGAAGTTCACATGCTGAAGTGTTATTAAGACATGAAACCTCCTCATGACTCCCACACAAACACACAAACACTCTGCTGCTGTTTGACTTTTTCATTATTATTGATTATTGATCAGTTGAATCAGCTGAGCTCCAATGAAACTAAATTGTCCATTTCAACAGTGATGTCTTCAACACATTCAGGCTTCACATTAATGTGGATGGAACTGGACTGTTCACAGAGAAACTAACATGATCACTGCCCTCCAGTGGTCACTGTCAGTCTCCTACACAGTTTCTAACTGCTGAGGAAAAAACTCTGGTTATTGGCGGCTCCATTTTGCGAAATGTGAAGTTAGAGACTCCAGCGACCATAGTTAAATGCATTCCTGGGGCCAAAGCGGGCGACGTTGAATCGTATTTAAACCTGCTGGCTAAGGATAAACGTAGATTTGGTAAGACTGTTATTCACGTCAGCGGTAATGACACCCGATTACGCCAATCGGAGGTCACTAAAATTAATGTGGAATCGGTGTGAAACTACGCCAAAACAATGTCGGACTCTGTAGTGTTCTCTGGACCCCTGCCCGATTTGACCAGTGATGACATGTTTAGCCGCATGTCTTCATTCCGTCGCTGGCTGTCTATGTGGTGTCCAGCAAACGACGTGGCCTTCATTGACAACTGGAAAACTTTTTGGGGAAAACCTGGTCTGATTAGGAGAGACGGCATCCATCCCACTTTGGATGGTGCAGCTCTCATATCTAGAAATATGACAGATTTCATTAGAAAACCAAAGTCATGACAACCCAGAGTTGAGACCAGGAGGCAGAGTTGCAGTCCTACACGCTTCTCTGCAAACAAACAAAGAAACATCAGCTCTGTCATTTTCATGAGCTAAGTGTTTTATCATAATCAGCTTGAGGACGTCAAATTGTTTTGCTTTATAAACTTGTCCATGTTTTCCTTGATCTGTAACTAGCTTGCTTAGTTTTGCCAACCTGCCAGTTTTCTCCAATAAGGCAGGCTGCTACATTCAGTTTACAGTGTGAGTGTTTTTCCACTTTACTGCACAGCAAATTAAGTTGTTGATCTGAGCTTCTACTAAAACACTGCCAACTCACTGATAACTACAATCAATATTCCTACAACTTTTTCCCAGTTAAGCAGGAAAAGTTTGGTTTGCATTATCAGTAACATAACACAGCTCTGATATGGCTGTAATTGATCAGTAAACAGTGACATAAGGCTGATATCCCAAAGTACAAACAAGAGCACAGGAGTGAGACTAAACTCCAAACTGTAGAGACTGAGGTAGAAGCTGCAAAAGTCCTGAGAGCTGAAAACAGAGAGACGTTTTAGAACAGAGCTTTCTCTCTAATCTTCAGCATAGATACACAAGTTTAGCTACTGAAGACACAGCTAAGGAGAGGAGAATGTTAAGAGTTGGCAATGGCCGGCTGTGTTACCAAGCTGGGTCACAGCAGCAGTGCAGCCATCCCCTACTACCCTGGAACATTGTGTTCCCAGAATGCAGGTTTACTTGTGGTTCCTAAAGTCTCCAATAGAGAGAATGGGAGGCAGAGCCCTCAGATATCAGGCTCCTCTACTGTGGAACCATCTACTAGTTTGGGTCTTGGAGGCAGACGCCCTCTCCATGTTTAAGAGGAGGCTTCAAACTTTCCCTTTTGATGAACCTTATAGTCAGAGCTGAGTAAGGCTTTCCTGAATGAGCCACTAGTTATGCTGCACTGATTTCCTCTCTCCTCCTCTCCCTCTCCATCTGTACACATTCATTCACATTCAGTCAGACTGCTGAAGCCTCATGTTTGCTTCTTTTGAACTTTGGATGTCCCTTTTACACAGGACATGGACTGTGGATTTTATGCTCCATCATTTAGGAGGATCCAAAGCAACAACCACAAATGATTTCAATTTACATAAAAGCATGTGAATGTTTTTGAACATTTGAAGTTTAAAAGATAAACTTGTAAAAGTTTCCTTTAACACAAACCATAATGCTTTGAACCAAAAATGGAAACCTACGTTGACAATAGGAAAATCTCACAGATACAATCAGCATAAATAAACTGAACATGTACTGAAACCTTTGGGCTGAAGTTCTTGTGTGATTAGACATCATGCCAATTTAACAAACACATCCCACTGAACTGAAACACTGACATCAACTAAAAAAGGTCGGACTTACTGAAAACCTTGGAGGTGATCTGGACTTTCCTGTAGTTTCCTCTTGTCCTTGTAACAGCAGTAGCTCCTCCCTTCCTTGTCAATAATTGTGCAGAAATATCTGAGTGCTTCTTTCTTCCTAAATCATGAGCAAGTCCTGTCCAGTCCAACTGTTTCTGCTCCTGTTTGACTTCTGAACTTGTCTCTGGCTGTGTGTCCACTTACTGCAGCCTGTGACATCAGACTGTAGAATGTTGATACATCAAAGGACAAACACACACACACACTGATAGATAGATAGATGCAGTCATGCAGACTCTAAGACTCACACTCAACCTAATCTCCTCAGCAGAATTCCGCTTTTTGCTATTAGATAGATAGATAGAGATACTTTATTAATCCCTGTGGGGAAATTCGTTTGTAGCAGCAGTAACAAGGAGACAATAAATACACTCTATAAAGGAAAAAATAAATTTGTAAAAGAAATGCAATATATACAGGAGGGGGTCTTATATACACATACAGACACACACACACACACATAGCAGCAGACAATTGCACATATATAAATATATATATATATATGTTATATATATATATATATATATATATATATATATATATATATATATATATATATATATATATATATATATAACAGATATATACAGTTAATGTAACTGATATTTATAGCGCACCCTATTAAACAACAGCAGAGAAAAAATCAGCAAAGCTTAGAGCAAGACAGGCATGAACAGTCATTCTACCACAATAAATTATTAGGAGTTACTTCATATGTTGAGTGTTGTACCACCAGAGCTGAAGTGAAATCAAGTTTCCTTAGTGTCAAACTCAGCACATGTACCAACGATTTTCAGCAGGGTTTAACTGACACTACATCAATTCATGCCACTTCACACCATCAACATGAGCAGAGATGGAAACATCAAAGGCATCAAAGGACAAACACACACACACACACACACACACACGGGTACTTATGTGTATGTGAGGACACTTGCTGACATAATGTATTCCCTAGCCCTTATCCTAACCCTAACCAAAACCCAACTCTAACCCTGAAACCAAGTCCTAACCCTCAAACAGCAACATGAACACAGATGGAAACACTGCAGAGCTGCTTTGGATGGTTTAACAGGTAGAGTCTAACACACACACACACACACAGTCAGTACTGTACAGGCAGTGAATGGTCACAGCTCTGAATCAGACCTCTCAGCAGTAAACACAGTTGTACAGGTGTTGAGGGAGGAAATAAACACGCTGCTGAAAAAGCCTGAGGAGGCCATTCATAGAAAATCCCACCTGTGAACCGCACCTGAGCTCTGCTTCACTTGCTGAATGTGCCTCGAGTTTCTGTCCCACACTGAGCTGAATGCAGAGCGAGCTCCTGTCCCAGGAAATAAGGAGCTGAGACTGTGGCTCCAAATTCATTTAGGAAATCTGGCCCTTGATGTACAACAAAGCACTGTTTTTCCATATTTGTTATGATAGCTATTGTTACTGTAGGAAAGCCCCTCAGTTATGTTATTCAATTGAGTTTATGCACCACTGTAATGTTAGTCATTAAGAGGGACACTGGCCCTTTAAGAAACCCAGGCTCTGTAATCAGCAGCTGTGCGTTTCTCTTGCAGTGGATTTCAATGATAGTTGGTGAACTGCTCTGTTTCACACTTCAGGGGAGGCTGTGTGCGTCATTGCTGATGTAAGTTTGTAATTTGTTTTCATCTGTGCTTTCTTTCTGTATTCGTTCTAGCAGCTGCATATTTGCTCTGTTTATTGTTTTGTAAGATTGCTTTCTCCATATAGATACATGCTAGCTTGGTTAGCCAATAGATTTATTGCATGTATATTTTTGTTATGATATTTGTAATGGTTATTCTGTATTCCTTTGACAGAGACCACACACAGACACACACACAACACAACCATACCCTGTTATCCTGCCTGCTTTAAGTAAAGTTCCTGAAATCGAGATACTGCCTCCGTGATTCTTTTACCGGAGTCACATCATAGTGTTTGGCCGGCTCTAATCCAGCACATCCAAGGAGGCCCTAACCCTCCTGTACACTTACACTTCTCTGAAAGACAGACACCTCCTGTGAGAGAGGTCTATCATTCATTTAAGAGACATTTATTCTGCTATACAACACTACAAGACTCCAGTTTGTTTGGTCATCCTGGAGGACACTGTCCTGAGACTTGTACTGTAACTTGCCCTGAAGGACTTGAGACCTGAGTTGAACCAACTGGGACAAGTATTAGTGTGCAGAGAGATAAGACAGTTGATGGGTGTAGTATATATATACCCAACTGCTGCCAGCTCATTTACACCAGGACACTCAGACAGTTAATTCTGTTAATCCTGTATGTGTGCTAGGACCCACCATTTTGTTTGCAACCCTGAAGAACTGAGAGACTTCCCGGACCACACTCCCAAAGCCTCCATAAGGCCGCACATAAGGCCTAACCCATGATGGCAGCTGAGCCCGGGCATCAGAGGACTTAAACCTGTGGGAGAAGTAACACGTTATTTTATTTTAATCACCTTCATCATTGTTGAACAGATCAGTTCTTTCTGATTGATGTTAATAAAGCTCAACGTTTGTTTAATTACTCCACAGATTTTACACTTTAAGTTCAGGTTACTTGTCACAAGACTAGGATAGGAATTTTTAGGATAGGATAGGAATTTTATTGTCACTTGCACAGAAGTACAGGCGAAATTTCGTTAAGGAGTATAGCCTCCGGGCCGCAGCAAAATGTTTGCGCCACCACACGCTTTCCTGAAAGTTAATTTGCAAGTTGCAATACATACATTTGACACACAGTCACATCATACATTATGGCTTTGGTACACAGTACACGTGGAAACATGCTGGAATTTTTTCATGGACACATAGGGAGGGGAGGGGTGGGGGGGGTTACAAAAGATAAGGTGCGGAGGCAGACGGTAGATGGGGGGTGGGTAGGGAGGGGAGTGTGTGTGCATCAGTCTATGAGAAGTGTTTGCGATTTGTATGACCTAGACTGCCGGGATGTTTACAGGTCAGTTCATCAGTTGTCCTTGAAGGGAGATACGAGCTGCATAGGAATTTGATAGGAGCACAGCTGCAGAGCTATTCTTCTAGGCCGGGAGAGGGGGGGGGGGGGCGAGGGACAGAAACAATACAGCCAATATGCACAAAGCAATTTTATCGATCCGCGTTGAATTTATCTAGATCAGTAGTCAATCGGACTGGTATCGGTGCTCATCATCCCCTGCAGATGCATGGAGTAGCTTCGACATCTCCTCAAGCTTGACAGACAGTCCCTTCACCGATCTCAACAGGTGTTCGGACTGTCTTCCGATGTTATCACTTCGTCTCTGTTCCTCCTCAGATCGGGCTGAGATGTCACTGATCAGTCCTTCGATCCGAGCCATCTTCTGATGGAATTCCGTCAGCCGAGTACCCATGAACCCGAGGTGCTGTTTTATCTCCGTGCTTAGCGGTAGTGCCAATCTGCCAGCAGCGGTTTTTCCAATTCTCCGATAGATCAGGGCAATACCCAGGCCAATCAGTAGTATCCCTGCTATCAATGTCCAATAGATAAATAGATCCTCCACGTCTTCCAGGGACAGCGCTTCCAGGCATACCAGACGCCAGGAGTCCCAAGCATCTCGGACATACCCCGCAGCGAATGTCCCCTCAGGGCAGAGTGGTTCTCCCGGTGATTCTTTTCTTTGTGGGAAAATTTTGTCCAATGCACTGAGTGACCAGTTAATAAGCTCCATCTCAAAAAAATATATCCCAAGAGTAGCAGAGCAGGGTGTTCAGGAAAGAAAATCACAAAGACGAGACGAGAGAAACAAAAAAAGCAAGCCAAGAGACAGTAGGAGCAGTCAGAAACACGTCTGCACTCCTCAGAAGCAGGAAGTAAGACTAGAATTATTAGTTCACTTTGGAAGTTAAAACTTATTTCATGCATTTTCCTGATTGCTGGTTGCTAAACTTACAAAACTGCAAAAGAAAAATGTAATAACAGCATCCACAAACAGTCCTACTTTAATTTTAGGGGCTTTTAATGACTAACACATCTTTTAATAGCACAGTAGCAACATTAGCAGAGTTTTTGTTGCCTATGACAACTTTTTTTTTCTGGCACGACTTGTTTTTCAAGACATTTTGTGCAACTTTATTATCTTCCAGCACTGACAATTTGGTCTGCAGGTTATACATGAGAATAAAAGCCATGCTAGGATGGCACTGCATTTTCATATTCTTATCCTAACCCTTTTCATCAGACTCTCTTCACTATACAAATAAATGGCTCCTTACAGCCTGATGAAAGCCACCTGTTAATGAGGAGGAGCTTGCTCGTGAGATTTCATTGTTTGCATAATTAATGCCTGTAAAACTGCTCGTTTTGTGAGCCTGGTTCATTCACAAAAACATTACCAAAGAGTAAAAAGAAAGAGCAGAGCTGCCTGAAATTTGCAGACAAAAAAAAGGTGTGTCAGGTGTCATATTATTGTTATTATAACTGTTAGAAATTATTAATAGCATATCCATGCATATACATGGATGCATGTTGATGATCCTCATAAATAAATCATCAAGTGTAAAATCAAAAGATATTCAGTTCACTGTGATGAGAAAAGCTAGAAATTATTATTCCCACAGTGGAAGAAAATGAGCGAACGTTTGGCATTTTAGTTGAAGTAGTTTTCTGTCGGCTAACAGTGTTTGAGCTCTGCTTCTCTTAAATCACTTTTATGTGCCACTTCAGGATGGATGTGTTTGTACGGGTGGTTCTTGCATGAAGCCCAAGGTTCTGTGCAGTGTCTCAGAGGTCTGAACTCTGATCACACAGGAAGATGGCTCCATAGTCCTCCTTATGGCGAATGACTCTGCCGATGGCCTGGTTCACAGCCCTGAAAGCCTGCTGTCTGTACCACTCCTGCCCAGACAGGTACTGTCCACACACAGACACAGAGGAAGACACAGACAACCCACGCTAAGACTGAACCAAGAAAACATCATCAAACCTTTTCAGTAAGACTCATTAAGCAGTTTCCCTCACCTTCAGCCCAGGAGCTTTCTTCCTGCCCATCTCATCCAAGAACTCCATCTTCAGGATGACTCGAGGGTCCATCTTTGGAGGGAAGGGAAGGCCGGTGATGATGACACCCCGACCAAAGGTGTCTGCAAAATCCAGACCCTCACTAGCCTGGCACAGGAATACATTTACCCAAGTTCATTTACAGATTGATGCATTTGTGTAATGTTGATATACAGTTGATATAAAGGAAATTACAACTCGTATGTGAACAGCGGGGGGTTCCTGTCAAACCTGCAGAGGTGTAATAGCAATAGAAAGTTACTGGACTGTGGTTGCAACAGAGGGATTTTGACAAGAGCAAAGTGAAAATGACTTCCAGTAATGAAGCCAAAAACTGAACGTTTGGCCTGATTGCGACACAAGAGGAGAGGTGATGAAGACACTGAAGACATTCTGTCTTTTGGATATAAAAGATAGGCGCCAAGGTAAAAAGAGTATATTCTGAAACATTTCTCCAGACTCCATGAAACCATAACAACCTCACCTTCCCTAGACACACAGCAAAGAAGGATCCCCCTTTGGATGCTGGATCGTTGACTTTGTTATAATATCCGTCCATAACCTAAGAACAGACAAAGAGATCAGATATTGTTACCAACTCACACCATGCAGCTCATGAAATACTGTGAGACCTGTAAAGATATTTAATTAAACCACACTGACCTCAGTGAAGGTGCTCTTTCCTTTGGCTTCAATAAACATGGGCTTTATGCTGTCAATGCGATCCACATGACCATGTGCCTAATGAAAGAGAACACACACACACACACACTGTGACTGATATTTCGGCATTAAATTCAGAAATCATTTGGAACATCTCTAATACATAAATCAACAAAAATATGACACGATAAAAGCGATATGTTTTCCGTTTAAACATAAAACTTCTCGAAAGGCCGAGTCCCATCAAGCAGTTATATCAGATGTAAGAGTAAACCATGATGGAATAAAATAAACACAACACATCAGATACAGTTGGTTTATGAGAACATGGATATTTCTGTGTAAAAGACTGGACTGGACTTCAGAAAGCTCAGCAAAAGATGAGCTGAATGGTGCTATGATGACTTTTCACACCATGACATTAAACTCCATCACAAGACAGAGTACAAAAGCATGTGTACATCAGTCCAATCAATGGACATGATTAAAAGTGTAGAAGCTTTTCTGAAGAAGAGAATACTGTAGTATAGAATGAAGAACAAGATACTGAAGAATAGAATACTGTTGAATAGAACAGAATAATATAGACTAGAACGTAGAATAGAATTCTAATTCAGTTCAATTCAATTTTATTTATATAGCAACTTTCACAATCAAAATTGTCTCAAAGCACTTTACAGAGACCCAGAGTCTGACCCCAGATCCGCACTTAAGGCGACGGTGGCAAGGGAAAACTCCCCTTTAACAGGAAGAAACCTTGAGCAGAACCTGGCTCAGATG
The DNA here is from genome assembly GCF_017976425.1 of Toxotes jaculatrix. Lineage (NCBI taxonomy): Eukaryota > Metazoa > Chordata > Actinopteri > Toxotidae > Toxotes > Toxotes jaculatrix. Next base: position 315,918 of record NC_054395.1, on the reverse strand, counting down.
GGGGACCCTCCTGCTGAGGGCCGGGCTGGGTGAAAGGAGGAAAAGGAGGAAGGTAGGACAGCTGGGAATGGAGGAGAGGGGGAGAAGGACATGCAGCATAATACAAACAGGGTTGGCAAAGGGCAATGTTAGAGGGTCAGCATTTAGATTACAGTTAGTGAACAGTAGATACTGTGTGCTCAGCACATTAAAGTTATGATAAGAGACAGAGCACAGAAGCAAGAAGCTGTCATGGTTGGTAATTATTTACAGTCTGCAAAGAATATTAATTCAACATGTATCTGTAGCAGAGTGGAACATTAAACATGTAAGAAATGGATCATTGTAGACAAACAGCAGCAGGTGGGTGGAGCCAGGACCACAGACAGAGAACATGCAGTTCCAGAGCCAGAGACACCTGCAGACAGGTACAGAGACAGAGAGACCAGAGAGAGACAGGCACAGGACCACAGGAGAGAGAGGACACAGAGGTAATGACGTGGAATAAAGGCTAATACGTGTGAGAGTGGGTCTGAGGAGAAAGAGAACAGAGGTGTGCAAAGGATCATGGGATGTCCCCCAGCAGCCTCGGCCTATAGCAGCATAACTAGGGGATGATTCACTTACCTGAGCCAGCCCTACTAAGGGCTATATCCTTAACTGTAACAGTGTCTATAGAGATAATTGTGACGAACTATAAGTTTAGTCATAATAACTAAAACTGTAACTACAACTAATTATAAGCTTTATCAAACAAGAAGGTTTTAAGCTTAGTTTTAAAATTAGAGAGGGTGTCTGTTTCCTGAACCCAAACTGGCAGTTGGTTCCATAGGAGAGGGGCCTGATAGCTAAAGGCTCGGCCTCCCATTCTACTTTTACAGATTCTGGGAAACATAAGCAAACCTGCATTCTGGGAACGAAGCAATCTGTTATGATATGGTACTATCAGCTCTTTAAGATATGAAGGAGCCTGGCCATTGAGGGCCTTATATGTAAGGAGAAGGATTTTAAAATCAATTCTGGATTTTACAGAATCAGAATCAGAATCAGAAAACTTTATTGCCAGGTATGTTACACATACAAGGAATTTGACGTGGTGTTGTTGGTGCAAGTTTGAACAAGAAAAGAAAGTTTTAATACTAAAATAAGAGAAAGAGGAAAGTACTAAGTGGAAGTCTGTACAAATAATAACAATATAATGTGCAATGTTGCAAAGTGGATGTAGTGCAGAGGTAATAATGCCTTATAGGAGCGTTAATATAACGCATACAGTACAGAGCTGAATTATGTTAATGTAACATAGTCTGTATTGGGGAAATGAGGGTCCGTGCTGTTTGGGGGGGAAGGGGGTGGGGAGCTGTGTTGATGAGGGTGGCGGCAGAGGGAAAGAAACTGTTCCTGTGACGTGAGGTTTTGGTCTTGATGGACCGCAGCCTCCTGCCGGAGGGAAGTGTCTCAAAGAGTTTGTGACCAGGGTGGGAGGGATCAGCTGCAATCTTACCTGCACGCCTCACGGTCCTGGAGGCGTACAGGTCCTGGAGAGATGGCAGATTGCAGCCAATCACCTTCTCAGCAGAGTGGATGATACGCTGCAGCCTTCCTTTGTCCTTGGCAGTGGCAGCAGCGTACCAGATGGTGATGGAGGAGGTGAGGATGGACTCGATGATGGAGGTGTAGAAGTGCACCATCATTGACCTCGGCAGGTTGAACTTCTTCAGCTGCCGGAGGAAGTACATCCTCTGGTGGGCTTTTTTGGTGAGGGAGCTGATGTTCAGCTCCCATTTGAGGTCCTGGGTGATGAGGGTTCCCAGGAAGGTGAAGGACTCCACCCTGTTGACTGAGGAGTCACTCAGGAGGATGGGGGCAGGAGGGGCTGGGTTCTTCCTAAAATCTACCACCATCTCCACTGTCTTCGCTGTGTTCAGTTCCAGGTTGTTTTTGGAGCACCAGGACACCAGTTGGTCAATCTCCCACCTGTATGCAGACTCATCCCCGTCAGAGATGAGACCAATGAGGGTGGTGTCGTCTGCAAACTTCAGCAGCTTGACAGACTGGTGGCTGGAGGTACAGCTGTTGGTGTACAGGGAGAAGAGTAAAGGAGAAAGAACGCAGCCTTGAGGGGAACCGGTGTTGATGGTCCGGGAATCAGAAATGTGCTTTCCCAGCTTCACATGCTGCCTCCTGTCTGACAAGAAGTCTGTGATCCACCTGCAGGTGGAGTCAGGCACGTTCAGCTGGGAGAGCTTGTCCTGCAGCAGAGCCGGAATGATGGTGTTGAAAGCGGAACTGAAGTCCACAAACAGGATCCTGGCGTAGGTTCCTGCAGAGTCCAGGTGCTGGAGGACGAAATGGAGGGCCAGGTTTACTGCATCGTCCACAGACCTGTTGGCTCTGTAGGCGAACTGCAGGGGATCCAGGAGTGGGTCAGTGATGGCCTTGAGGTGGGTCAAGACGAGGCGCTCAAAAGTCTTCATGACTACAGAGGTCAGGGCGACTGGTCTGTAGTCATTAAGTCCTGTGATCCTTGGTTTCTTGGGGATGGGGATGATGGTGGAGGTCTTGAAGCAGGCTGGCACGTGATATGTCTCCAGTGAGGAGTTGAAGATGTTAGTGAACACCGGAGACAGTTGATCGGCGCAGAGTCGTTGGCTGAGAGCTGGTGTTGAAGCTTCTCAGAGTACAGTCGTTTAGCTTCTCTCACCTCCTTGCTAAACCTGTACTTCGCCTCTTTAAACATGTCCCTGTCCCCACTCCTGAACGCCCTTTCCTTCTCCAACCTCAGCTGTCTGAGTTTGGCTGTGAACCAGGGTTTGTCATTGTTATAACTCACCCTGGTGCGTGATGGGATACAGCAGTCCTCACAAAAGCTGATGTATGATGTCACAGCCTCTGTGTACTCATCCAGACTGGTGGTAGCAGTCCTGAAAACATCCCAATCAGTACAGTCTAAGCATGCCTGAAGATCCTCCACAGCTTCACTGCTCCACAGCTTTGACGTCCTCACAACAGGTTTACAGAGCTTTAATTTCTGCCTGTATGCAGGAATCAGGTGGACCATGGCGTGGTCAGAGTGACCCAGTGCAGCGCGAGGGACAGCATGATAAGCGTTACTGACAGTGGTGTAACAGTGATCCAGTGTTTTCTCCTCTCTGGTGGGACATTTGATAAACTGTTTGTATTTGGGGAGTTTGTGGCTGAGGTTACCTTTGTTAAAGTCACCGAGGACAATAACTAAGGAGTCCGTGTTAGTCCGCTCCACGCACAGAATCTGGTCGGCGAGCGTGCGCTGGGCCTCCTGCACGTCGGCCTGCGGTGGAATGTAAACACCGACCAGAATGAATGAAGCGAACTCTCTGGGCGAGTAGAACGGTCTGCAGTTGATGAAAAAAGTTTCCAGGTCGGGAGAACAGTACCGTTTGATCACTGTCACATCGTTGCACCAGCGGCTGTTGATATAAAAACAGATTCCACCACCTTTAGTTTTGCCGGATAGTCCTGTGTCGCGATCCGCTCTGAAGAGTTGGAAGCCTGCCAACTGCAGCGCAGAGTCCGGTATCAGTCCACACAACCATGTCTCCGTGAAGCACAAAACCGAAGATGCTGAAAAGTCTCTGTTTTTACTCACTAGCAGCTGAAGTTCTTCCATTTTATTGCACAGTGAGCGCACGTTTGAGAGAAATATTCCCAGGAGCGCAGTGCGGGACCCGCGTCTGCGGAGGCGCACGAGCGCACCGGCACGTTTACCTCTCCTCCGGCGCTTCACTACCTGAGCAAAGGTGAGTGCACCTTTGACCAGAATGTCCAATATTCCTGCCGATTGCACCAGAAAAGTGGGAAATAAATCCACTGGAGTTGTTTCTCTTATGTTTAAGAGCTCTTCTCTGGTAAAAGTGAGTCGGGTGTTAAAGCAAAACACAGGGTAAACAAACAAAACAATCCAAAACAATGCGCACCGAAACATTGTTTTAACAGGAAGCCAATGAAGAGAAGTTAGTACAGGAGTAATATGATCTCTCTTGCTAATTCCAGTCAGTACTCTCGCTGCAGCATTTTGGATCAGCTGGAGGCTTTTTAGAGAGTTAATTGGACATCCTGATAATAGGGAATTACAGTAGTCCAGTCTAGAAGTAACAAAAGCATGGACTAATTTTTCAGCATCACTCTGCGACAGAATGTTCCTAATCTTACTGATTTTGCGCAGGTGAAAGAAGGCGGTCCTAGAGACTTGTTTTATGTGTGAGTTAAAGGACAAATCCTGATCAAAAATAACTCCAAGGTTTCTCACAGTCGTACTGGAGGCTAAATTAATGCCATCCAGAGTAACTATATGATTAGATAAACTGTTTCTGAGGTGTTTGGGACCAAACAAAATAACCTCAGTTTTGTCTGAATTCAGAAGAAGAAAGTTACAGGGCATCCAGGCCTTTATGTCTTTAAGACATGCCTGAAGTATGGTTAACTGATCTGTTTCGTCTGGTTTCATAGATAAATATAGCTGGGTATCATCCGCATAGCAATGGAAATTTATTCCATGCTTCCTGATAATATTGCCTAGGGGAAGCATGTATAAGGTGAACAATATGGGTCCAAGCACAGAACCCTGTGGAACTCCATGACTTATTCTGGTATATATGGAGGGATCATCATTAACATGAACAAACTGGTATCTATCTGATAGATATGATTTCAACCAGTCTAGTGCTCTTCCTTTAATCCCAATAACATGCTCCAATCTTTTCAATAGTGTCAAATGCAGCACTAAGATCTAGCAGGACAAGTATAGAGACGAGTCCATTATCTGATGCTATAAGAAGGTCGTTGGTAACTTTCACCAGTGCTCTCTCTGTGCTATGGTGAACTCTAAATCCTTACTGAAAAACTTCAAACAAACCGTTCCTATGTAGATGGTCACACAACTGAGTTGCAACAGCCTTTTCAAGAATTTTAGAATTAAAGGGGAGATTGGATATAGGTCTATAGTTTGCCAAAATGTCAGAGTCCAGAGAAGGCTTTTTAAGTAAAGGTTTGATAACTGCAACCTTAAAAGCCTGTGGAACATATCCTGTTACCAAAGAGAGATTTATCTGATCTAATATGTTAGTGCCAATCAAAGGCAAAACATCTTTAAGAAGTCTGGTTGGGATAGGATCCAAAAGACATGTTGATGATTTAGATTTAGAAACTATTGAAGTCAATTCAGCGAGATCTATGGGAGAGAAACAGTCTAACGACAAATCAGGACTGGCAGACATTTCTAAAGATGCTGTTCTAGACATAACTACATCATTAACAGTTGTAGGCAGGATAAGATGGATTCTGTCTCTAATGTCTACTATTTTGTTGTTAAAGAAGCTCATAAAGTCATTACTAGTAAGAGCTAGGGGGATGCATGGTTCAACAGAGCTATGGCTCTTTGTCAGCCTGGCTACAGTGCTGAAAAGAAACCTAGGGTTGTTCTTGTTTTCCTCTATTAATGATGAGTAATAGGCAGTTCTTGCCTTACGAAGGGCTTTTTTATACGTTATGAAGCTGTCTTTCCAGGCTAGGCGGAATTCCTCTAAATTAGTGGATAACCATTTCCTTTCCAGCTTTCGTGATATCTGCTTTAAAGTACGTATTTGTGAATTGTACCATGGAGCTAGCTTTCTCTGATTAATGACCTTCTTTTTCAAAGGGGCAACAGAGTCAAAGGTTGAGCATAATGGAGCAGCAGGACTATGAAGTAGATAGTCTCTATCTGCTGGAGTAAGGTTTAGGCCGTTGCCCTCTGTAAAACTGGGATATGGCAATGGAGATAATAAAGATGGAATAACTTCCTTATAATTGATACCAGCATTATCAGACAAATATCTACAGTAGTTAATTTTATTCCCAGATGCTGTGCAGTTCATTATTGTAAATTCAAATGGTATTAAAGAATGATGGGATAAAACAGGGTCCTGAGAGCAAACTGTCAAATGTTCAGCTTCTATGCCATAAGTCAGTACAAGATCAAGGGTGTGATTTAAACAGTGAGTTGGTTTGTTAATATTTTGCAAGAAGCCAATTGAGTCTAATACTGAATAAAAAGCAGTTTTAAGGCTGTCATTGTGGGAATCAACATGAATATTAAAGTCACCCACTATAACTACTTTATCTGTACTAAGCACTAAATCAGATAAAAATTCAGTGAATTCAGACAAAAACTCAAAAGGAAGCAGCAGGTGGACGATACACCACAGCAAATAGTACTGGTTTTTCTGTCTTCCAATTTGGATGTGAGAGGCTGAGGATAAGGCTTTCAAATGTGCTATAACTCGGCTTAGGTCTAGGATTAATTAACAAACTTGAGTGGTAGATTGCTGCCACTCCTCCTCCTCGGCCTGTGCCTCGAAGAATGTGGTAATATGACTAGCAGGCGTTGACTCATTTAGACTGACATACTCTTCCTCCTGCAGCCAGGTCTCAGTCAGACAGAATAAGTCAAACTGCTGATCCATTATCAAATCATTTACTAACAGAGATTTAGACAAGAGAGATCTAAATTTTAATAGCCCACATCTAATTGTGGTGTCTTTAGGTTCTGATACTTTTGTAGTAGTAATTTTTTTTAGGTTTTTATGAATATGCATTTTTTAATTTATTCACTTTTTGTTGACGGGGAGCAGACACAGTCTCTATAGGATAAAGGGAATCGTTAGAATGGTAGGAATAGTAAGAATCATGGGTGGGTGACAGCTCTGGAGAAACTGCAGAGAAGCGTGTAGGACTGCAACTCTGCCTCCTGGTCTCAACTCTCCTAAAAACTAGTAAATGGCTGCGTTTATATAGAACTTTTACCCACAGCTCTTTACATGCTGCCTCTCATCCATCCATTCACACACACACTGATGGCAGCCAGCTACCATACAAGGTCCTGGTCTGGCCATCAGAGCTGGTTTGATAACACACCAAAAAGTCTCTTGACACCATGACCTCAACCCAACAGGAAGTCCGCCATTGTGGTCGGAAGTTGGCGATTTTGGCGAATTACACCATTGGTATGCGGACGAACTCGTGCTAGGCATTTCACCTTATCGACTTCATATTTGGTGGACCTCACCTCAAGACCATGATGATCAAAAGTTATAACAGAGTTTTCTCTAAGTTAAAGGGCGTGGCCTCTGTGGCCCGCCAAACTTTGGTGGCGTTTGGTGAATTTGCCATGACATTTTGAATGGCTCTCACGTCCACATACTTTATCCAAACATCTTCAAACTTCATGAGCATGATCAGGGCTCTGCCCTGAACGCCTCCATATGTCAAACTCCCGCCTTACTCGTGGCGTCCCCTGCTGGTAACAGGAAATGACCTATTTTTACTCTGAAGTGTACTGCTCCTTAATAGTTGACACCATCGGCTTCGTTTCTGCTCTACAACCTTCCCACCTACTTGGTGAAGCTACATTATAAAGGCCGTGAAGCTGGGTGCAATGGCATCTGTGTGGCGGCGCAGCAACTGACGATCCCTCGCTGTGAAATTACGTTTGGATTTGTAATGACCTTAACGACCTCCTATGATCATAAAAATTCATACACACGTTCTTGGGGGCTGGTCCTAGACTCTGATGGGGTTTTTGTAAGTGGGCGGGGCAAAATGGCTCAACGGCGCCCCTTGAAGATTTAAAATACCCCTCTCCATATGGGTTTTTTTGGAGTACGAAGATGAAAATCGGTACACATAAAGAACACTTCCGGACGCACAAAAAAGTCTCTTGACACCATGACCTCAACCCAACAGGAAGTCGGCCATTTCGTTTTTGACGGCAAAATTTCAGTGCTTTCCAGGATTTCACCCGATCAACTTCATATCTGGTGGACTTCACCTCAAGACCATGATGATCAAAAGTTATAAAAGGCTAAACTTTATGAGCATGATGAGGGCTCTGCCCTGAACGCCTCCATATGTCAAACTCCCATCTTAGTTGTGGCGCCCCCTGCTGGTAACAGGAAATAACCTGCTTTTTACTATGACGTGTACTGGGGAGAAGAGCAGGAGAGAGGAGAGGACATAGGAGGACTCTGGTACTTGGCTGCGCCGGCTGCGACTCCCGCGGGTCGCAAGGGGTGCGAGGGCCCGTCATCGCTGCTTGCAGCTTTAATTCTCTTTTATTTTTCTCCCGCCGCTTTGTCAGCTAATTTGACCTCCTGAACATGCTCAAAAAAACACCAAACTTTGCCCAAAATTGTCCCCCGCGTGAAATTTTTCTTTGACAAACCTACAGACTTGAAAACTGGTACACAGATGCAACAGGTCGAGACAAGAAAAAAAGCCTCTTGGAGCAAAATTCCACCATGTACAGGAAGTCGGCCATTTTGGAAAGACTGCGCCATCTTGAGTTTCTCACTCGTCGTACTTTGACGAACTCCCCCGAGGGGAATTGTCCGATTGAGCTGGTTTTTGGTCAGATTACTCAGAAGGCAATAGGGACCAAAAGTTATCAAATTTTTTCATGTGGGTCACACGGTCTTCCTGTGGCGCCGCCACGAAAATGACCCTTCGCCAAGACACAGGAAATGGATGTATTTGTGGCTCTATCTCTCACATACTTTATCCAATGTGGATGAAAAAAATCAGACATGATGATCATGTGATTGCGAACAGATTGATATGTTTATATGATAATATGGTCACAGCGCCCCCTATTGGCAGCGGTTCATTTTTTTCTTTTTTGAACTCCTCCTAGGGAAATCATCCGATGCAGCTGAAATTTTGTCATGTTGCTCTTAAGACTCTATTGTCCAAAAGTTATCTAAATTTTTTCTCTACGTTACACGATGTGGGCGGAGCACCGCCGCAAATTCACCCTCCGATTTCGGAAAATGAGAATTTGGGGTTTTTCCCACTTATGATCCATTGTGTCTAATACTCGGCCATGAAACCCATATTCCCCTATAAGTCTTGCCACAGGGCACAATTTAAGCACAATTGGGCATGGCCAAACGCCTCTGCAGCGCCACCTATAGTCTGAAAATATTCCAAGTAAGAGCTACGGACTTGAAAATCGGTACACAGATGCAACACATCAAGCCAAGAACAAATGTCTCATGGAAGAAAATTCTAGGATGTACAGGAAGTCAGCCATTTTGAAAAAATGGCGCCTTTTGGCGTTTCACAATCACCGTACTGTGACAAACTCCTCGTAGGGGAATTGTCTGATTGCGCTGATTTTTGGTCAGGTTGCTCAGAAGGCATTAGGGACCAAAAGTTATCAAATTTTTTGATGTCGGTCACACGGTCTGCCCGTGGCGATGTCATGAAATTGACCCTTCGCCAACACACAGGAAATGGATGTATTTGTTGCTCTATCTCCCACATACTTCATCCAATGTGGATCAAACTTTCCAGTCATGATGACCTTCAGACTCTGAACTCATAACGCCCCCTACTGGAAGCAGGCCATAGTCAAAAAAAATAGCAAATGGGTGTATTTTTGGCTGTATCTCACACATACTTCATTCAATGTGGATCAAATTTTAAAGTCAGGATGACCTTCAGACTCTCAACTGATTTATATGCTCATATGATGACACACTCATAGCGCCACCTGCTGGGAGGGGAAAATGTGTTTTTTGTTGCTGTATGATGGTGTGCTTCTCTGTGGAGATTAGCAGGAGAGAGGAGTGAAAATAGGAGGACTCTGGTACACGACACCAGTGACGCCGCTACAAATTGGAACCTTTGCCAACACACAGGAAATGGATGTATTTATGGCTGTATCTCCCACATACTGTATCCAATATGGATCAAACTTTAGAGTCAGGACGACTTTCAGACTCTGAACTTTATATGGTCATATGATGAAACACTCATAGCGCCCCCTCTTTGGCGGGGGCAATGTCTTTTGCGGTATGCTCCTGTGCTTCTTTGGGGAGAAGAGCAGGAGAGAGGAGAGGACATAGGAGGACTCTGGTGCTTGGTCGCGGCGGCTGCGGCTCCCGCGGGTCGCAAGGGGTGCGAGGGCCCGCTCATCGCTGCTTGCAGCTTTATTATTATTCTTTTGTTACTTTGAGGTCAATTTTGACCCCCCCAGCATGCACGAAAAGTCACCAATTTTTGCTCAAAATTGTCCCCCGACAAAAATTTTCGTTTAACATTGTCTGTGCGATCGAGCGTGGCCAAATGGCTCTACAGCGCCCCCTAAAGTGTGAAAATATTCACTGTAAGACCTACAGATTTGAAAATTGGTACACAGATGCATCACGTCAAGACGAGAAAGAAAGCCTCTTGGAGAAAAATTCCACCATGTACAGGAAGTCGGCCATTTTGGAAGGACTGCGCCATCTTGCATTTCACACTTTGATGAACTCCTACTACGGGATTTGTCCAATTGAGCTGATATTTGGTCAGATTGCTCAGAAGCCATTAGGGACCAAAAGTTATCAAATTTTTTAACGTGGGTCACATGGTCTACCCGTAGCGCTACCATGAAAATGACCCTTCGCCAACACATAGGAAATGGATGTATTTGTTTTTTTGCTTTATCTCCCACATACTTCATCCAATGTGGATCAAACCTTCCTGTCAGGATGACCTTCAGACTCTGACATGATTTATATTCTCACTCGATGATACACTCATAAAGCCCCCTGCTGGGAGGGCGCCATTGCCAACATACAGGAAATGGATGGATTTATGCCTGTATCTAAAACATGCTTCATCCAATGTGGATGAAGCTTTAGAGTCAGGATGATCTTAAGACTCTCAACTGATTTAAATACTCATATGATGATACAGTCATAGTGCCACTTGCTTCTCTGTGGAATTTAGCAGGAGTAAGGAGTGTTAATAGGAGGACTCTAGTACACGATGCCTGTGGCCCGCCACAAATTTGACCCTTCGCCAACACACAGGAAATAGATGTATTTGAGGCTGTATCTCCCACATACTTCATTCAATGTGGATCACACTTTACAGTCAGGATGACTTTCAGACTCTGAACTTATTTATATGGTCATATGATGATTGCGCCCCCTCCTGGGCGGGGGCAATGTCTTTTCTTTTGCGGTAAGCTTCTGTGCTTCTCTGGGGAGAAAAGCAGGAGAGGGGGAGAAAAGCAGGAGAGAGGAGAGGACATAGGAGGACTCTGGTGCTTGGCTGCAATAGCTGTGGCTCCTGTGGGTCGCAAGGGGTGCGAGGGCTCGCTCATTGCTGCTTGCAGCTTTAATTTTTTTTATCCTTTGTTATTTAAAAATAGGTTAGTTGTTTATTATTTGTGAAGATATGAATAAACATGTAAAAAATTTGAATAAAATTGAAAAAAGAAAAAGATAAAAAAGAAAAAGAAAAAATCAAATTGTTTTTAATGTAAAATACAAATATTAATTTGTGCCCACTGACGACATTTGACCTAAAGAGGTCTTCTTCAGCTTAATGCACACAGAAGAAAACAATCAGCTGCTATGACTGAACAAGAGATCTTGCTCCTTTGGAAGTCAAGGTAAGAATGAGTCAAGGTCTGTATCTCCTTTTAATATTTATATGTTTAAGGGGCTTATGCCATGAGTAGATGGAAATTTGTGGTCCATAGATCAAGATTTTAAATGGCATAGACTAAAATATTAGTAATATTACCTCCTGATTGGGAGCTGTGTTTTGGTTTCTCTTTTTTGTTTGTTTTTCATTTTCTCTCCCCTTTTTGTCACACTTTTTTTCTTCAAGCTGCACGTGATTGGTCAATATGTGTTTGCAGCCTAGAGTCTGCAAGAAAAGAATTTCATAAAGAGCCAGCTCCACAAACAACCTTTTGTTTCACTTTAAATTTGTTTAAAAATAAAAAGCTGAACGTTTAATATTGTCAAAAGTTAAATTGTAAGTAATTGTTTTATTTTTTGTATTTTTAATAATTTATGTTTTATATAGAGTAAATAAATAAAAGCATATTTATATAACAAACATATATAAATAAAAATATACATTAGTAATTAATTTTGCGCAAATTCTTACATTATTGTTGATAGTAAATTAGTTTAATCAACAAAACAATCTGAAGAGCTCAGACACCTCTGTCCCTGCTGAGCTCTGCTAAAACTAGTACCTACTCAGAGGCTGAAAAATAAAGTTTAAGGTACTGGTCTGATTTTGACAACATGTATGTGTGTGTATCACGAGTGTGTTGTCCTGCCTCAGACTTTTTCCTGCTCTATCAGCTCACCTCACTCTCCAATCTCAGTGATTGGGATACAGAAGAGACAATTTGCATGTCTCTCGCCCGTCACAGGTCTGATTGAGCAACATGAAAACACCCTCACATACGCAGGCAGCAGGTTAACACTGGAGAGGTTCTCAAGTCAAGTAGTCAAGTAGGTTTATTGTCATTTCAGCCATACACATAGTATAGTACACAGTGAGATGAAACAATGTTTCACCGGGAACAATTGGTGATATACACAACCGTTAAAACACAGTAGACAAGACATACAGTATAGTGCACACACTATTTCCAACCACACACACAATCATTGAGATCACACATTTCTTACTGCCAGGGTTAATAAGAACAACCAGATTTTTTTTTCCTTTTTAAGCCTAGTTTTCTGGACAGGGATGCCATAATGAGCTGCTATACAATGCAAATCATCTTTACAACATAAATCAGCTTTTTCAGTGCAAGGGTTATCAATGAAGTCCTGCAATTCAAACATCTTTCTTACACAAATAACAAACTACAAGGACTCTTATAGTTTTCTTTTGTTGGTTTGTACTGATCCTGGGAAAAGAGATAAGCTGGGCAAGCCCCCACTTGTGTTACAACCTTAGTTGGTGGAAGCTAGGGGTCTCAGGTCTGTACACAAGCAATGCAAGTAAATGAATAGAGTCAGTATAGGTGGCATCATTACTGTTTGTTTATTTGAAAACATAGATCAAAATGGAACAAAATGGAAAAGGTGAGGGAGATGTGGACCCAGTGGTTGTGCCAAACAAGACAAAAAAAGTTACAATAAAACCAGGCCTAGATTACTGGATACCTGAAAAAACAAAGGAAACAAAAGACCTGGCTGAGCTAGCTAAAAAGATAAAGAAAACGAAATGCAGGGGGGTCGTACCAACCAATAACAATAGTTCCTACGTGCTGATAAGTGTACATGGTACCCCAAACTCACCTGTCCACAAACACCCACCATGCTTACTCTACTGTATGATGCCACCAGAGGAAAAAAAGAGAGTGAAAGCCATCGCTGTGTCCTCCTTTTATCAACGGGCCTCATTTGTTGATTGGTCAGCCCAGATCACTTGGATTGCTCAGGTGAACCCAGGCTGGCAACCTGCACCTGGAACACTGTGAAGCAAGGCAGGGAAGGAGAACGAGAGAGAAAAAGAACACACAGGCCATCCAGGCAAGTAACACACACACATGCACACTGACACAGACACACACACTCTAGGACACACATGTACATAAACGTTTACACAATGTGCAGAAAACAGCAGTGACATAAACATGCGAGGCAGGGCATGGCTAATAGAGAACTGGTAGTTATGATTGATATTAAAAAATATATAAATGATATGGGATATTTGTAGAGTGGGAGGAATTGGGAATGTCCTTGACAATGTTCTTGGCTTTGTGCAGGCAACTGGTGTTGTAGATGTCTGAGAGGGGGCCAGAGAGGCTCCCGTGATCTTTTCGGCCATCCATATGTACTTGATAATGACTGGGAACAGTTCAGTATCTTTCTGTGTCCCTGTCAGTCAGTGCTTAGAGCAGACAGAGGCGGTGAGGACATAAAAGGAGTAAATGGGCGTAACAGAGGAGAAAGAGGAGCTCAGAAGTAGAAGAAAAGGAGGGGGCTTAAACCTGGACCTGCTGGACAGACGCTCACTGCACCCAAGACTGTAGCCTTTTGTGAGCAGATGATTTTGTTTGCTGGCAAATGCTTGATGTGTTTCACTATGAATGTTTTCTTGCTGCTGCCCGGCTTCCTGCTGCTGTCAGTTTTCGGTGTGTGTGATGGGCCAGTGGAAGCAAAGAGACAAGAACCAGAGATTTCACCTGAGACGCATAGCGCTCACCTCCGAGGCCTCTGGAAGCTGCACATGAGGGACTCCCTGCTCAATGGAGAAGGTAAGAGAGCACAGAGGAAACTCTGTATTTCAAGAGAGAATGTCTAACCACATTCACACTTAGAAAGACCATTCTCTTTCTATGTTTTCTGTAATCTTTCATCCAGAACACAATTCACAGGGTTTAGGAGTTTCCTAAATTCAGTCATGAAGTAGTTATTATTTTCAGTACACATACATTCATTACATTTTAGAACTTTGGGTATACACACTCAGAAATAGAAGTACCAATTTGTACCTAAAAGGATACGAATACTTGTTGCTGGCTGTGTAACTTTTTGAGAAGCATTTCTGTACCCTTAAGTGCTGGTCCATTTTTGTACCTTATCAAATTGGATCACTTAAAGTACATTTGTGTACACTGTAAGACAAAAGCATACCTTTAAACTATAGCACAGCAATGAGCCCACAGAAAAGGGTACTATAATGTTCTTAAAAGGGTACCGCTTCAGTGACAAGCTATTCTGGACCTTAAGGAGACAAAAATGCATCAAGAATCACCCACAATAACAATTACCAAACAAAAATTCATAAAGCTTACATTCTGACTATACTGTTTTACATAAAAAGTAACCACATCCATCTGTACTTTGTGTGTACAGTATGCATAAAAAATATCCACATATCAACATGTTTCAGCAGAAAAACTTCAAAGTTAAATACATATTAAGGCTGCAGTGTGTGCATGACCAAAAACATCCTCACGGCCATATTTGACAGCTCCATGTCTTTTCTGTTGCTGTATACTGCTGTGCTTCTCTGGGGAGAAGAGCAGGAGAGAGGAGAGGACATAGGTGCTTGGCTGCAACGGCTGTGGCTCCTGTGGGTCGCAAGGGGTGTGAGGGCCCGTTATCACTGCTTGAAGAACAGAATATTTATTTAATTTCTGATAACTATTTTTTCTGATAATTGTTTTGGCAATGTTGGATTTGGAGATTGTTATAATACAAATATTGTCATAATAAAACATTGCTTTATTGTAACAATGTCCTGTCCGGAAAAAGTGACGGTAGAGGATGACTGGACCTGATGTGGGGTGCCAACAAGTATAGTTTAAAGTTTGGTGTTGTTTGACAAGAAATGTGTACTGTCAGGAGAGAAATAATCAGTTTCCAGGCATTCCTTTGGGATCTATAAGGACAAAGATGTAATTTTTGGGATGACTAGATAGAGTCAACTTAGGTTAGAGTTAGGACAGCAAAGCTATTCAGTGATGAACTGTCAAACAATACAAACCTACATCGTGTACACAGTCAAAACTTTGAAATATGAGGCCAGTCAGGCTTCTATGTTAAAAGGCTCCAGGTGAGCTGGCTTCTTAAACAGATTCTGATGGTGGCTGATGGTAGAGCCACAGGAGCCAGCAGGTCAGGTAAGGGAGGGACAGAGTTGAATGAGGAAGGGATTTTCCAAATGTCAGTGTCATCTATCCACAACAACCAATTATTTGTCTCCAAAGCAGGTTCTAGTCCCCATTCAATCAGAGAAGGAGTCAAACAGCAGCTGCTCTACTGCCGCGTCGGGATTGGCTACCATCTCAAGATTCTGCCCAATGGCTCTGTTGGAGGAGTCCACAAAACCACTGAGTACTGTGAGTTTAGATCACACACCATGTGGATCCTGTGTTAATGTAGTTTCTGAAACATGTATTGTACATTCTGTTTTCCTTGGTTTGCAGATTCCTGTGAGGTTTACCCTGAGGTGAAACAAATATTTCAGACATTCAAGCCTTTATGCATTTCTTTACCCTGCATCTCTTCATCTCCTAAAGGCTGGATGAAGGTGTTTGTTGTGAAGCCTGGAGTGGTGGGAATCAAAGGAGTCAAGAGTGGCTTGTACCTCTGTATGAGTGCAGGAGGACAGGTCTATGGAGCAGTATGTAACCTTATTCACAACTCACACCAGCAATATAGCATGTGTCATGTTTCAGTGTGTCATGCATGTGTACTGTGAGAGAAAATGTGCACCCTCTCTGACCTGGGTCAAAGAGCACTGAGTGAAGGAAGAACATCTTTTCCAGGAGCAGTTTTGTGACAACTGCCTGCTGAAGGAGAACTTGGAGGAGAATCACTACACCACCTACTCCTCTCTGACTCATCCAGGGATCTACCTGGCTCTTTCTCGCAAGGGAGACCTCAGGAAGGGCAACAGAGTGAGCCGCTACCAGGCCTGCACCCACTTCCTACCTCGAACCACAATGTGATCAAGGTCCACGACCAGACCTGGAGCCAGATTAGAAATATGGTTGCTCATGTTGCTGCTTCAGCTCATGAGGAAAAAAGGTTTGGTGGTTGATTCCTGATGGTGTCTCTCAGAGGTTCACTGGTGCAGCAACAACAACAGTGGTAATATTCTATAATTTTGTTCCAGAAGTCATATAAGTCATATGTGTGAACTGTAATACAAAATCATCTGTATTTTAGAAATGTGAATGGATGGCTAGATGAACTAGTGTAAAAGAAACATTTTAATAATGTGTTTTAATGTGTGCTTTTTTTTTTAATCTGCAACCTTATTTACCTTACTGATCTTACTTCTTTTGACTGTGTTTTTTATAATCATAATGTGTTTTTTTAAAAAGCGGGACTGGAAATTCAAGTACAGACTTTAGAATATAAATAAAAGAAATCAATCTTTAAATCCCTGTTTTAACAGTTTGTAATTGTTAATTCATAAATCTGTTCAGATACTTTACAAACGAGGCACTAAGATGAAACACAGTGATGAAAAATTGCAAAGGCTGGTGTAGAATATGCAGGAAAGAAAAAAACAGGCTAATTTTTTGGAGAGCTGGAATCTGCCATTGCAAAAACAATTCCTGCAAACCTACAATAGTTTGAATGTACAGCAATGGAAGAGAGAAACTACCAGTAGACAGTGCAAGAAGCTTCTAGATGGCTTCAAGAAAAATTTAAACGCTATCACTGTTGCCAAAGGTTCTGCAGCCAAATATTAGTGAAGGGAGCCAACAACTGTGTCTGGGCTACATTTTGTGTTTGTATTATTTCACTAATACACAAGTTTTGTTTTCTTTTAATCATGGACATTTTATTAAAACATTATGATCATACAAATAGGTTAATTTGCTTTTATTTGTGAAGATGATATCAATGATATAGTTAAAATTTAGAGCTGCCAGTCATTTTGACCAGAACTATATGTCTGGATTTTAGAAATGTTTGAAAAACTGAAAAAAAACCCCCCACTTTTGTTTGATCCTGTGAATTCACACCTGTGAATGACTTAATTACACTAGGGGCATAAAGCAGATTGAACCTAAAGGAAAATCAAAAAGGAAAAAAAGGTACCTTACCATGTAAATAACTTTAGTAATCTTTTCGAAGCTTTTCCCAGTAAAATCTACTTTGTGGTTTTCATGACATTGATGGACTACATCAGAAAAACTAAACAGAAATGTGTACAAAAAAAAAAAAAAAAAACGGAACCCATGAGAATCATACAAAAGATTTGTGGATCTTGGTAGGTATCACAGGACTATGGTTCACAGATGCTCTCTACTTTCAGAGAGTTTGAGGACTCAGTGATTTACCTGCAAGTATTTTCTGTCATATATGAGAATGGTCACATGCCCTACATGAGTGTTTCACTTTTGTGTTACAGCAAAAGAAACTTTAAAGATGGAGTCAGACAAGGACATCCAGCTGCTACACTGCTGAAGTCTAAGTGTTTGTGATATCAAACTGTAAAAGAAAAGAAAACATTGTTTCAGTTATAGTGTGTTTCCCATATGAAATGAATGCTATTTGCAGTGGATTGGTATGTATTTTGGAGCAACTTTTTGGGATCCTATGCTTCTTATATACTTTAAAAAAATATTGTTAAAAACTGGTGGCCAGGAGCATCAAAAACAGGAGATCTTTTCATTATTTCGGCCAACAGCAACAAAAAGAGGAGTATGTAGACCCAAGATGGACAGAAAAACACAATATACATGCATCAAGTGCAAGAACTACATATGCAACACACACAGAAAATGTGTTCAATGAGGCTGATATGTTTTCCAGACTGACATGGTTAGTATGTGTTCAGCTTGTGTTAAAATCGAATTGAATGGGCTGAATTTCAAGTTGTTAAAATAGTACTATATAATACTTTACCTTTTTCTGTGTTGACTTAGAGATCCCAAGCAGCAGAAAATGACATATTGTCAGATGAAGTGTGTTTTGAAGCTGTCTGTGATAGTTTCTTGTAGAGAGGCGCAGGATGTTGCTGTTCAAGACTTAAGACATAAAGTAACTGCATCATAAATCCAATATGAACTGCATGGTGTTCAGGGATGAATAGTCTCTCCTATTGCTATTGTATTTTTTCAGCTTTAGTAACATATATCATTAGTAATTAGCAATGGCATTATTTTCTTTTTGCACTACATCTACTTTGCAACATTGCACATTGTTACTATTACTATTTGTAGACTGGTTTTTCCTCTTAGTACTTCTTTCTTCTTTGTCTTATTTTAGTATTAAAATTTGTTTTCTCTTGTTCAACTTTGCGTGTTATGGGACTTGTCAGTCCAATTCGTCTGTTTTGCACCTACAACACCACGTCAAATTCCTTGTATGTGTAACATGCCTGGCAATAAAGTTTTCTGATTCTGATTCTAATGTAGCAGCCTAGGTTTGAATGACAGGGTCCCTGCTAACACATGTTGTTAAACTATAACATTTACATAATAAAATCAACTACAGGCTTCACACATGAGTTAAGCATGAAATCAATGAAACAGAATGAAGGATGAGAGGATTTTAAGCCAACATAATATAATATGTTTAAAAAAAAGTTGACCTCTAGTGACATAATGTGCTTAGTACACTGTTCATTGTGCTTTGTGAAGACACCTGTTCATGTTTCTTTTGCTGTCTGGTGTCCCTGAGCATAACTCACACTTTATCTCAGTTGCTCATAGTTTTTTATCACTTGACCTTCAGATTCATTCCTTACCATCCTGGTATGTGAGAAACAGGAATCAAAAACCCTGGGAAACTGTAGCTTACAGTGAGAACTCTGTAGCATTCGTTGCTGCTTGACCTCTCTTTTCTGCATAAATTGATTACTCTGTTAACTTTATTTTGTAAAAAAACATCAAAAGACAATTACTGTCTGAAGAATTTTATTTCACTTCTCCTCAGGAAGAAAGTATTTTTCCACACCATACATAAAGGGAGGGATGGAGAGAAAGGCTCATTCATTATTAGGGCCCGAGCACCGAGTGGTGCGAAGGCCCTATTGTTTTTCTAATGTTTATTAGGGCCCGAGCACCGAGTGGTGCGAAGGCCCTATTGTTTTTGTAATGTTTATTATTATTATTATTATTATTAGGGCCCGAGCACCGAGTGGTGCGAAGGCCCTATTGTTTTTCTAATGTTTATTATTATTATTAGGGCCCGAGCACCGAGTGGTGCGAAGGCCCTATTGTAATTCTAATGTTTATTATTATTATTATTATTATTATTAGGGCCCGAGCACCGAGTGGTGCGAAGGCCCTATTGTTTTTGTAATGTTTATTATTATTATTATTATTATTATTATTATTATTATTATTATTATTATTATTATTAGGGCCCGAGCACCGAGTGGTGCGAAGGCCCTATTGTTTTTGTAATGTTTATTATTATTATTATTAGGGCCCGAGCACCGAGTGGTGCGAAGGCCCTATTGTAATTCTAATGTTTATTATTAGGGCCCGAGCACCGAGTGGTGCGAAGGCCCTATTGTAATTCTAATGTTTATTATTATTAGGGCCCGAGCACCGAGTGGTGCGAAGGCCCTATTGTTTTTGTAATGTTTATTATTATTATTATTATTATTATTATTATTATTATTAGGGCCCGAGCACCGAGTGGTGCGAAGGCCCTATTGTAATTCTAATGTTTATTATTAGGGCCCGAGCACCGAGTGGTGCGAAGGCCCTATTGTAATTCTAATGTTTATTATTAGGGCCCGAGCACCGAGTGGTGCGAAGGCCCTATTGTTTTTCTAATGTTTATTATTATTATTATTATTATTATTATTCCTCCCAAACAACTGCATTTTTCAACCCCTTCCCATGCTCTAAAACGCCTGAAATTTTGCACACTCATCAGGTCTGGTGAAAAATTTGATATTTTGTGGTCGTTGTAAATGGGGGGGGCCAAATGGCTCCGCAGCGCCCCCTTGAAATTTTCAAAACCCCCCTCCCATTGGGCTTAGTTTGTCATAGGTGCATGAAAATTGGTACACATGTTGATCATACCGAGACACACCAAAAAGTCTCTTGACACCATGACCTCAACCCAACAGGAAGTCCGCCATTGTGGTCGGAAGTTGGCGATTTTGGCGAAATACACCATTGGTATGCGGACGAACTCGTGCTAGGGATTTCACCTGATCCACTTCATATTTGGTGGACCTCACCTCAAGACTATGATGATCAAAAGTTATCAAAGGCTTTTCTCTAAGTTAAAGGGCGTGGCCTCTGTGGCCCGCCAAAGTTTGGTGGCGTTTGGTGAATTTGCCATGACATTTTGAATGGCTCTCACGTCCACATACTTTATCCAAACATCTTCAAACTTCATGAGCTTGATCAGGGCTCTGCCCTGAACGCCTCCATATGTCAAACTCCCGCCTTACTCGTGGCGTCCCCTGCTGGTAACAGGAAATGACCTATTTTTACTCTGAAGTGTACTGCTCCTTAATAGTTGACACCATCGGCTTGGTTTCTGCTCTACAACCTTCCCAACTACTTGGTGAAGCTACATTATAAAGGCCGTGAAGCTGGGTGCAATGGCATCTGTGTGGCGGCGCGGCAACTGACGATCCCTCGCCGTGAAATTACGTTTGGATTTGTAATGACCTTAACCACCTCCTATGATCCTAAAAATTCATACACACGTTCTTGGGGGCTGGTCCTAGACTCTGATGGGGTTTTTGTAATTGGGCGGGGCAAAATGGCTCAACGGCGCCCCCTTGAAGATTTAAAATACCCCTCTCCATATGGGTTTTTTTGGAGTACGAAGATGAAAATCGGTACACATAAAGAACACTTCCTGACGCACAAAAAAGTCTCTTGACACCATGACCTCAACCTAGCAGGTAGTCGGCCATTTTGTTTTTGGCGGCCAAATTTCAGTGCTTTCCACCATTGGTATGCGGACGAACTCGTGCTAGGGATTTCACCCGATCAACTTCATATCTGGTGGACCTCACCTCAAGACCATGATGATCAAAAGTTATCAAAGGCTTTTCTCTAAGTTAAAGGGCGTGGCCTCTGTGGCTCGCCAAAGTTCGGTGGCGTTTGGTGAATTTGCCATGACATTTTGAATGGCTCTCACGTCCACATACTTTATCCAAACATCTTCAAACTTCATGAGCATGATGAGGGCTCTGCCCTGAACGGCTCCATATGTCAAACTCCCGCCTTACTCGTGGCGCCCCCTGCTGGTAACAGGAAATAACCTGTTTGTACTATGACGTGTACTGGGGAGAAGAGGAGAGGACATAGGAGGACTCTGGTACTCTTGGCTGCGCCGGCTGCGACTCCCGCGGGTCGCAAGGGGTGCGAGGGCCCGTCATCGCTGCTTGCAGCTTTAATTATTAGGGCCCGAGCACCGAGTGGTGCGAAGGCCCTATTGTAATTCTAATGTTTATTATTATTATTATTATTATTATTATTATTTGTCCTCCCAAACAACTGCATTTTTCAACCCCTTCCCATGCTCTAAAACGCCTGAAATTTTGCACACTCATCAGGTCTGGTGAAAAATTTGATATTTTGTGGTCGTTGTAAATGGGGGGGGCAAAATGGCTCCGCAGCGCCCCCTTGAAATTTTCAAAACCCCCCTCCCATTGGGCTTAGTTTGTCATAGGTGCATGAAAATTGGTACACATGTTGATCATACCGAGACACACAAAAAAGTCTCTTGACACCATGACCTCAACCCAACAGGAAGTCCGCCATTGTGGTCGGAAGTTGGCGATTTTGGCGAATTACACCATTGGTATGCGGACGAACTCGTGCTAGGGATTTCACCCGATCCACTTCATATTTGGTGGACCTCACCTCAAGACCATGATGATCAAAAGTTATCACAGAGTTTTCTCTAAGTTAAAGGGCGTGGCCTCTGTGGCCCGCCAAAGTTTGCTGGGGTTTGGTGAATTTGCCATGACATTTTGAATGGCTCTCACGTCCACATACTTTATCCAAACATCTTCAAACTTTATGAGCATGATCAGGGCTCTGCCCTGAACGCCTCCATATGTCAAACTCCCACCTTACTCGTGGCGTCCCCTGCTGGTAACAGGAAATGACCTATTTTTACTCTGAAGTGTACTGCTCCTTAATAGTTGACACCATCGGCTTGGTTTCTGCTCTACAACCTTCCCAACTACTTGGTGAAGCTACATTATAAAGGCCGTGAAGCTGGGTGCAATGGCATCTGTGTGGCGGCGCGGCAACTGACGATCCCTCGCCGTGAAATTACGTTTGGATTTGTAATGACCTTAACCACCTCCTATGATCATAAAAATTCATACACACGTTTTTGGGGGCTGGTCCTAGACTCTGATGGGGTTTTTGTAATTGGGCGGGGCAAAATGGCTCAACGGCGCCCCCTTGAAGATTTAAAATACCCCTCTCCATATGGATTTTTTTGGAATACAAAGAAGAAAATCAGTACACATAAAGAACACTTGGGGACGCACAAAAAAGTCTCTTGACACCATGACCTCAATCCAGCAGGAAGTCAGCCATTTTGTTTTTGGCGGCCAAATTTGAGTGCTTTCCACCATTGGTATGCGGATGAACTCGTGCTAGGGATTTCACCCGATCAACTTCATATCTGGTGGACCTCACCTCAAGACCATGATGATCAAAAGTTATAACAGACTTTTCTCTAAGTTACAGGGTGTGGCCTCTGTGGCTCGCCAAAGTTCGGTGGCGTTTGGTGAATTTGCCATGACATTTTGAATGGCTCTCACGTCCACATACTTTATCCAAACATCTTCAAACTTTATGAGCATGATGAGGGCTCTGCCCTGAACGGCTCCATATGTCAAACCCCCGCCTTACTCGTAGCGCCCCCTGCTGGTAACAGGAAATAACCTGTTTGTACTATGACGTGTACTGGGTAGAAGAGGAGAGGACATAGGGGGACTCTGGTACTCTTGGCTGCGCCGGCTGCGACTCCGGTGGGTCGCAAGGGGTGCGAGGGCCCGTCATCGCTGCTTGCAGCTTTAATTATTATTATTATTTGTCCTCCCAAACAACTGCATTTTTCAACCCCTTCCCATGCTCTAAAACGCCTGAAATTTTGCACACTCATCAGGTCTGGTGAAAAATTTGATATTTTGTGGTCGTTGTAAATGGGGGGGGCCAAATGGCTCCGCAGCGCCCCCTTGAAAATTTCAAAACCCCCCTCCCATTGGGCTTAGTTTGTCATAGGTGCATGAAAATTGGTACACATGTTGATCATACCGAGACACACCAAAAAGTCTCTTGACACCATGACCTCAACCCAACAGGAAGTCCGCCATTGTGGTCGGAAGTTGGCGATTTTGGCGAATTACACCATTGGTATGCGGACGAACTCGTGCTAGGGATTTCACCCGATCCACTTCATATTTGGTGGACTTCACCTCAAGACCATGATGATCAAAAGTTATCACAGAGTTTTCTCTAAGTTAAAGGGCGTGGCCTCTGTGGCCCGCCAAAGTTTGGTGGCGTTTGGTGAATTTGCCATGACATTTTGAATGGCTCTCACGTCCACATACTTTATCCAAACATCTTCAAACTTTATGAGCATGATCAGGGCTCTGCCCTGAACGCCTCCATATGTCAAAGTCCCGGCTTACTCGTGGCGTCCCCTACTGGTAACAGGAAATGACCTATTTTTACTCTGAAGTGTACTGCTCCTTAATAGTTGACACCATCGGCTTGGTTTCTGCTCTACAACCTTCCCAACTACTTGGTGAAGCTACATTATAAAGGCCGTGAAGCTGGGTGCAATGGCATCTGTGTGGCGGCGCGGCAACTGACGATCCCTCGCCGTGAAATTACGTTTGGATTTGTAATGACCTTAACCACCTCCTATGATCCTAAAAATTCATACACACGTTCTTGGGGGCTGGTCCTAGACTCTGATGGGGTTTTTGTAATTGGGCGGGGGAAAATGGCTCAACGGCGCCCCCTTGAAGATTTAAAATACCCCTCTCCATATGGGTTTTTTTGGAATACAAAGATGAAAATCGGTACACATAAAGAACACTTCGGAACGCACAAAAAAGTCTCTTGACACCATGACCTCAACCCAGCAGGAAGTCAGCCATTTTGTTTTTGGCGGCCAAATTTGAGTGCTTTCCACCATTGGTATGCGGATGAACTCGTGCTAGGGATTTCACCCGATCAACTTCATATCTGGTGGACCTCACCTCAAGACCATGATGATCAAAAGTTATAAGAGACTTTTCTCTAAGTTAAAGGGCGTGGCCTCTGTGGCTCGCCAAAGTTCGGTGGCGTTTGGTGAATTTGCCATGACATTTTGAATGGCTCTCACGTCCACATACTTTATCCAAACATCTTCAAACTTTATGAGCATGATGAGGGCTCTGCCCTGAACGGCTCCATATGTCAAACTCCCGCCTTACTCGTGGCGCCCCCTGCTGGTAACAGGAAATAACCTGTTTGTACTATGACGTGTACTTGGGAGAAGAGGAGAGGACATAGGATGACTCTGGTACTTGGCTGCGCCGGCTGCGACTCCCGCGGGTCGCAAGGGGTGCGAGGGCCCGTCATCGCTGCTTGCAGCTTTAATTAGGGCCCGAGCACCGAGTGGTGCGAAGGCCCTATTGTTTTTCTAATGTTTATTATTATTATTATTATTATTATTATTATTCCTCCCAAACAACTGCATTTTTCAACCCCTTCCCATGCTCTAAAACGCCTGAAATTTTGCACACTCATCAGGTCTGGTGAAAAATTTGATATTTTGTGGTCGTTGTAAATGGGGGGGGCAAAATGGCTCCGCAGCGCCCCCTTGAAATTTTCAAAACCCCCCTCCCATTGGGCTTAGTTTGTCATAGGTGCATGAAAATTGGTACACATGTTGATCATACCGAGACACACCAAAAAGTCTCTTGACACCATGACCTCAACCCAACAGGAAGTCCGCCATTGTGGTCGGAAGTTGGCGATTTTGGCGAATTATACCATTGGTATGCGGACGAACTCGTGCTAGGGATTTCACCTGATCCACTTCATATTTGGTGGACCTCACCTCAAGACCATGATGATCAAAAGTTATTCAAGGCTTTTCTCTAAGTTAAAGGGCGTGGCCTCTGTGGCCCGCCAAAGTTTGGTGGCGTTTGGTGAATTTGCCATGACATTTTGAATGGCTCTCACGTCCACATACTTTATCCAAACATCTTCAAACTTTATGAGCATGATCAGGGCTCTGCCCTGAACGCCTCCATATGTCAAACTCCTGCCTTACTCGTGGCGTCCCCTGCTGGTAACAGGAAATGACCTATTTTTACTCTGAAGTGTACTGCTCCTTAATAGTTGACACCCTCGGCTTTGTTTCTGCTCTACAACCTTCCCAACTACTTGGTGAAGTTACATTATAAAGGCCGTGAAGCTGGGTGCAATGGCATCTGTGTGGCGGCGTGGCAACTGACGATCCCTCGCCGTGAAATTACGTTTGGATTTGTAATGACCTTAACCACCTCCTATGATCCTAAAAATTCATACACACGTTCTTGGGGGCTGGTCCTAGACTCTGATGGGGTTTTTGTAATTGGGCGGGGCAAAATGGCTCAACGGCGCCCCCTTGAAGATTTAAAATACCCTTCTCCATATGGGTTTTTTTGGAATACAAAGATGAAAATCAGTACACAAAAAGAACACTTCGGGACGCACAAAAAAGTCTCTTGACACCATGACCTCAACCCAGCAGGAAGTCAGCCATTTTGTTTTTGGCGGCCAAATTTGAGTGCTTTCCACCATTGGTATGCGGATGAACTCGTGCCAGGGTTTTCACCCGATCAACTTCATATCTGGTGGACCTCACCTCAAGACCATGATGATCAAAAGTTATAACAGAGTTTTCTCTAAGTTAAAGGGCGTGGCCTCTGTGGCTCGCCAAAGTTCGATGGCATTTGGTGAATTTGCCATGACATTTTGAATGGCTCTCACATCCACATACTTTATCCAAACATCTTCAAACTTCATGAGCATGATGAGGGCTCTGCCCTGAACGGCTCCATATGTCAAACCCCCGCCTTACTCGTGGCGCCCCCTGCTGGTAACAGGAAATAACGTGTTTGTACTATGACGTGTACTGGGGAGAAGAGGAGAGGACATAGGGGGACTCTGGTACTTGGCTACGCCGGCTGCGACTCCCGCGGGTCGCAAGGGGTGCGAGGGCCCGTCATCGCTGCTTGCAGCTTTAATTATTATTATTATTATTATTTGTCCTCCCAAACAACTGCATTTTTCAACCCCTTCCCATGCTCTAAAACGCCTGAAATTTTGCACAGTCATCAGGTCTGGTGAAAAATTTGATATTTTGTGGTCGTTGTAAATGGGGGGGGCAAAATGGCTCCGCAGCGCCCCCTTGAAATTTTCAAAACCCCCCTCCCATTGGGCTTAGTTTGTCATAGGTGCATGAAAATTGGTACACATGTCGATTATACCGAGACACACCAAAAAGTCTCTTGACACCATGACCTCAACCCAACAGGAAGTCCGACATTGTGGTCGGAAGTTGGCGATTTTGGCGAATTACACCATTGGTATGCGGACGAACTCGTGCTAGGGATTTCACCCGATCCACTTCATATTTGGTGGACCTCACCTCAAGACCATGATGATCAAAAGTTATCACAGAGTTTTCTCTAAGTTAAAGGGCGTGGCCGCTGCGGCCCGCCAAAGTTTGGTGGCGTTTGGTGAATTTGCCATGACATTTTGAATGGCTCTCACGTCCACATACTTTATCCAAACATCTTCAAACTTTATGAGCATGATCAGGGCTCTGCCCTGAACGCCTCCATATGTCAAACTCCCGCCTTACTCGTGGCGTCCCCTGCTGGTAACAGGAAATGACCTATTTTTACTCTGAAGTGTACTGCTCCTTAATAGTTGACACCATCGGCTTTGTTTCTGCTCTACAACCTTCCCAACTACTTGGTGAAGCTACATTATAAAGGCCGTGAAGCTGGGTGCAATGGCATCTGTGTGGCGGCGCGGCAACTGACGATCCCTCGCCGTGAAATTACGTTTGGATTTGTAATGACCTTAACCACCTCCTATGATCCTAAAAATTCATACACACGTTCTTGGGGGCTGGTCCTAGACTCTGATGGGGTTTTTGTAATTGGGCGGGGCAAAATGGCTCAACGGCGCCCCCTTGAAGATTTAAAATACCCCTCTCCATATGGGTTTTTTTGGAATACAAAGATGAAAATCAGTACACATAAAGAACACTTCGGGACGCACAAAAAAGTCTCTTGACACCATGACCTCAACCCAGCAGGAAGTCAGCCATTTTGTTTTTGGCGGCCAAATTTGAGTGCTTTCCACCATTGGTATGCGGATGAACTCGTACTAGGGATTTCATCCGATCAACTTCATATCTGGTGGACCTCACCTCAAGACCATGATGATCAAAAGTTATAAGAGACTTTTCTCTAAGTTTAAGGGCGTGGCCTCTGTGGCTCGCCAAAGTTCGATGGCGTTTGGTGAATTTGCCATGACATTTTGAATGGCTCTCACGTCCACATACTTTATCCAAACATCTTCAAACTTTATGAGCACGATGAGGGCTCTGCCCTGAACAGCTCCATATGTCAAACTCCCGCCTTACTCGTGGCGCCCCCTGCTGGTAACAGGAAATAACCTGTTTGTACTATGACGTGTACTGGGGAGAAGAGGAGAGGACATAGGGGGACTCTGGTACTCTTGGCTGCGCCGGCTCCGACTCCGCTGGGTCGCAAGGGGTGCGAGGGCCCGTCATCGCTGCTTGCAGCTTTAATTATTAGGGCCCGAGCACCGAGTGGTGCGAAGGCCCTATTGTTTTTGTAATGTTTATTATTATTATTATTATTATTATTATTATTCCTCCCAAACAACTGCATTTTTCAACCCCTTCCCATGCTCTAAAACGCCTGAAATTTTGCACACTCATCAGGTCTGGTGAAAAATTTGATATTTTGTGGTCGTTGTAAATGGGGGGGGCAAAATGGCTCTGCAGCGCCCCCTTGAAATTTTCAAAACCCCCCTCCCATTGGGCTTAGTTTGTCATAGGTGCATGAAAATTGGTACACATGTTGATCATACCGAGACACACCAAAAAGTCTCTTGACACCATGACCTCAACCCAACAGGAAGTCCGCCATTGTGGTCGGAAGTTGGCGATTTTGGCGAATTACACCATTGGTATGCGGACGAACTCGTGCTAGGGATTTCACCTGATCCACTTCATATTTGGTGGACCTCACCTCAAGACCATGATGATCAAAAGTTATTCAAGGCTTTTTTCTAAGTTAAAGGGCGTGGCCTCTGTGGCCCGCCAAAGTTTGGTGGCGTTTGGTGAATTTGCCATGACATTTTGAATGGCTCTCACGTCCACATACTTTATCCAAACATCTTCAAACTTCATGAGCATGATCAGGGCTCTGCCCTGAACACCTCCATATGTCAAACTCCCGCCTTACTCGTGGCGTCCCCTGCTGGTAACAGGAAATGACCTATTTTTACTCTGAAGTGTACTGCTCCTTAATAGTTGACACCATCGGCTTTGTTTCTGCTCTACAGCCTTCCCAACTACTTGGTGAAGCTACATTATAAAGGCCGTGAAGCTGGGTGCAATGGCATCTGTGTGGCGGCGCGGCAACTGACGATCCCTCGCCGTAAAATTACGTTTGGATTTGTAATGACCTTAACCACCTCCTATGATCCTAAAAATTCATACACACGTTCTTGGGGGCTGGTCCTAGACTCTGATGGGGTTTTTGTAATTGAGCGGGGCAAAATGGCTCAACGGCGCCCCCTTGAATATTTAAAATACCCCTCTCCATATGGGTTTTTTTGGAGTACGAAGATGAAAATCGGTACACATAAAGACCACTTCCAGACGCACAAAAAAGTCTCTTGACACCATGACTTCAACCTAGCAGGAAGTCGGCCATTTTGTTTTTGGCGGCCAAATGTCACTGCTTTCCACCATTGGTATGCGGATGAACTCGTGCTAGGGATTTCACCCGATCAATTTCATATCTGGTGGGCCTCACCTCAGGACCATGATGATCAAAAGTTATTAAAGGCTTTTCTCTAAGTTAAAGGGCGTGGCCTCTGTGGCTCGCCAAAGTTCGATGGCGTTTGGTGAATTTGCCATGACATTTTGAATGGCTCTCACATCCACATACTTTATCCAAACATCGTCAAACTTCATGAGCATGATGAGGGCTCTGCCCTGAACGGCTCCATATGTCAACCTCCCGCCTTACTCGTGGCGCCCCCTGCTGGTAACAGGAAATAACCTGTTTGTACTATGACGTGTACTGGGGAGAAGAGGAGAGGACATAGGAGGACTCTGGTACTCTTGGCTGCGCCGGCTGCGACTCCCGCGGGTCGCAAGGGGTGCGAGGGCCCGTCATCGCTGCTTGCAGCTTTAATTAGGGCCCGAGCACCGAGTGGTGCGAAGGCCCTATTGTTTTTGTAATGTTTATTATTATTATTATTATTATTATTAGGGCCCGAGCACCGAGTGGTGCGAAGGCCCTATTGTTTTTCTAATGTTTATTATTATTATTATTATTATTATTATTCCTCCCAAACAACTGCATTTTTCAACCCCTTCCCATGCTCTAAAACGCCTGAAATTTTGCACACTCATCAGGTCTGGTGAAAAATTTGATATTTTGTGGTCGTTGTAAATGGGGGGGGCCAAATGGCTCCGCAGCGCCCCCTTGAAATTTTCAAAACCCCCCTCCCATTGGGCTTAGTTTGTCATAGGTGCATGAAAATTGGTACACATGTTGATCATACCGAGACACACCAAAAAGTCTCTTGACACCATGACCTCAACCCAACAGGAAGTCCGCCATTGTGGTCGGAAGTTGGCGATTTTGGCGAAATACACCATTGGTATGCGGACGAACTCGTGCTAGGGATTTCACCTGATCCACTTCATACTTGGTGGACCTCATCTCAAGACCATGATGATCAAAAGTTATCAAAGGCTTTTCTCTAAGTTAAAGGGCGTGGCCTCTGTGGCCCGCCAAAGTTTGGTGGCGTTTGGTGAATTTGCCATGACATTTTGAATGGCTCTCACGTCCACATACTTTATCCAAACATCTTCAAACTTCATGAGCTTGATCAGGGCTCTGCCCTGAACGCCTCCATATGTCAAACTCCCGCCTTACTCGTGGCGTCCCCTGCTGGTAACAGGAAATGACCTATTTTTACTCTGAAGTGTACTGCTCCTTAATAGTTGACACCATCGGCTTGTTTTCTGCTCTACAACCTTCCCAACTACTTGGTGAAGCTACATTATAAAGGCCGTGAAGCTGGGTGCAATGGCATCTGTGTGGCGGCGCGGCAACTGACGATCCCTCGCCGTGAAATTACGTTTGGATTTGTAATGACCTTAACCACCTCCTATGATCCTAAAAATTCATACACACGTTCTTGGGGGCTGGTCCTAGACTCTGATGGGGTTTTTGTAATTGGGCGGGGCAAAATGGCTCAACGGCGCCCCCTTGAAGATTTAAAATACCCCTCTCCATATGGGTTTTTTTGGAGTACGAAGATGAAAATCGGTACACATAAAGAACACTTCCTGACGCACAAAAAAGTCTCTTGACACCATGACCTCAACCTAGCAGGAAGTCGGCCATTTTGTTTTTGGCGGCAAAATTTCAGTGCTTTCCACCATTGGTATGCGGACGAACTCGTGCTAGGGATTTCACCCGATCAACTTCATATCTGGTGGACCTCACCTCAAGACCATGATGATCAAAAGTTATCAAAGGCTTTTCTCTAAGTTAAAGGGCGTGGCCTCTGTGGCTCGCCAAAGTTCGGTGGCGTTTGGTGAATTTGCCATGACATTTTGAATGGCTCTCACGTCCACATACTTTATCCAAACATCTTCAAACTTCATGAGCATGATGAGGGCTCTGCCCTGAACGGCTCCATATGTCAAACTCCCGCCTTACTCGTGGCGCCCCCTGCTGGTAACAGGAAATAACGTGTTTGTACTATGACGTGTACTGGGGAGAAGAGGAGAGGACATAGGGGGACTCTGGTACTCTTGGCTGCGCCGGCTGCGACTCCCGCGGGTCGCAAGGGGTGCGAGGGCCCGTCATCGCTGCTTGCAGCTTTAATTAGGGCCCGAGCACCGAGTGGTGCGAAGGCCCTATTGTTTTTGTAATGTTTATTATTATTATTATTATTATTATTATTCCTCCCAAACAACTGCATTTTTCAACCCCTTCCCATGCTCTAAAACGCCTGAAATTTTGCACAGTCATCAGGTCTGGTGAAAAATTTGATATTTTGTGGTCGTTGTAAATGGGGGGGGCAAAATGGCTCCGCAGCGCCCCCTTGAAATTTTCAAAACCCCCCTCCCATTGGGCTTAGTTTGTCATAGGTGCATGAAAATTGGTACACATGTTGATCATACCGAGACACACCAAAAAGTCTCTTGACACCATGACCTCAACCCAACAGGAAGTCCGCCATTGTGGTCGGAAGTTGGCGATTTTGGCGAATTACACCATTGGTATGCGGACGAACTCGTGCTAGGGATTTCACCCGATCCACTTCATATTTGGTGGACCTCACCTCAAGACCATGATGATCAAAAGTTATC
Organism: Toxotes jaculatrix; assembly: GCF_017976425.1. Classification (NCBI taxonomy): domain Eukaryota; kingdom Metazoa; phylum Chordata; class Actinopteri; family Toxotidae; genus Toxotes; species Toxotes jaculatrix. Next base: position 283,993 of record NC_054395.1, on the reverse strand, counting down.
ACAGAGTTTTCTCTAAGTTAAAGGGCGTGGCCTCTGTGGCCCGCCAAAGTTTGGTGGCGTTTGGTGAATTTGCCATGACATTTTGAATGGCTCTCACGTCCACATACTTTATCCAAACATCTTCAAACTTTATGAGCATGATCAGGGCTCTGCCCTGAACGCCTCCATATGTCAAACTCCCGCCTTACTCGTGGCGTCCCCTGCTGGTAACAGGAAATGACCTATTTTTACTCTGAAGTGTACTGCTCCTTAATAGTTGACACCATCGGCTTGGTTTCTGCTCTACAACCTTCCCAACTACTTGGTGAAGCTACATTATAAAGGCCGTGAAGCTGGGTGCAATGGCATCTGTGTGGCGGCGCGGCAACTGACGATCCCTCGCCGTGAAATTACGTTTGGATTTGTAATGACCTTAACCACCTCCTATGATCATAAAAATTCATACACACGTTCTTGGGGGCTGGTCCTAGACTCTGATGGAGTTTTTATAATTGGGCGGGGCAAAATGGCTCAACGGCGCCCCCTTGAAAATTTAAAATACCCCTCTCCATATGGGTTTTTTTGGAGTACGAAGATGAAAATCGGTACACATAAAGAACACTTCCAGACGCACAAAAAAGTCTCTTGACACCATGACCTCAACCCAGCAGGAAGTCGGCCATTTTGTTTTTGGCGGCCAAATTTGAGTGCTTTCCACCATTGGTATGCGGACGAACTCGTGCTAGGGATTTCACCCGATCCACTTCATATTTGGTGGACCTCACCTCAAGACCATGATGATCAAAAGTTATCACAGAGTTTTCTCTAAGTTAAAGGGCGTGGCCTCTGTGGCCCGCCAAAGTTTGGTGGCGTTTGGTGAATTTGCCATGACATTTTGAATGGCTCTCACGTCCACATACTTTATCCAAACATCTTCAAACTTTATGAGCATGATCAGGGCTCTGCCCTGAACGCCTCCATATGTCAAACTCCCGCCTTACTCGTGGCGTCCCCTGCTGGTAACAGGAAATGACCTATTTTTACTCTGAAGTGTACTGCTCCTTAATAGTTGACACCATCGGCTTGGTTTCTGCTCTACAACCTTCCCAACTACTTGGTGAAGCTACATTATAAAGGCCGTGAAGCTGGGTGCAATGGCATCTGTGTGGCGGCGCGGCAACTGACGATCCCTCGCCGTGAAATTACGTTTGGATTTGTAATGACCTTAACCACCTCCTATGATCATAAAAATTCATACACACGTTCTTGGGGGCTGGTCCTAGACTCTGATGGAGTTTTTATAATTGGGCGGGGCAAAATGGCTCAACGGCGCCCCCTTGAAAATTTAAAATACCCCTCTCCATATGGGTTTTTTTGGAGTACGAAGATGAAAATCGGTACACATAAAGAACACTTCCAGACGCACAAAAAAGTCTCTTGACACCATGACCTCAACCCAGCAGGAAGTCGGCCATTTTGTTTTTGGCGGCCAAATTTGAGTGCTTTCCACCATTGGTATGTGGATGAACTCGTGCTAGGGATTTCACCCGATCAACTTCATATCTGGTGGACCTCACCTCAAGACCATGATGATCAAAAGTTATTAAAGGGTTTTCTCTAAGTTAAAGGGCGTGGCCTCTGTGGCCCGCCAAAGTTTGGTGGCGTTTGGTGAATTTGCCATGACATTTTGAATGGCTCTCACGTCCACATACTTTATCCAAACATCTTCAAACTTCATGAGCATGATCAGGGCTCTGCCCTGAACGCCTCCATATGTCAAACTCCCGCCTTACTCGTGGCGTCCCCTGCTGGTAACAGGAAATGACCTATTTTTACTCTGAAGTGTACTGCTCCTTAATAGTTGACACCATCGGCTTGGTTTCTGCTCTACAACCTTCCCAACTACTTGGTGAAGCTACATTATAAAGGCCGTGAAGCTGGGTGCAATGGCATCTGTGTGGCGGCGCGGCAACTGACGATCCCTCGCCATGAAATTACGTTTGGATTTGTAATGACCTTAACCACCTCCTATGATCATAAAAATTCATACACACGTTCTTGGGGGCTGGTCCTAGACTCTGATGGGGTTTTTGTAATTGGGCGGGGCAAAGTGGCTCAACTGCGCCCCCTTGAAAATTTAAAATACCCCTCTCCATATGGGTTTTTCATACTTTATCCAAACATCTTCAAACTTCATGAGCATGATGAGGGCTCTGCCCTGAACGGCTCCATATGTCAAACCCCCGCCTTACTCGTGGCGCCCCCTGCTGGTAACAGGAAATAACCTGTTTGTACTATGACGTGTACTGGGTAGAAGAGGAGAGGACATAGGATGACTCTGGTACTCTTGGCTGCGCCGGCTGCGACTCCCGCGGGTCGCAAGGGGTGCGAGGGCCCGTCATCGCTGCTTGCAGCTTTAATTATTATTATTATTATTATTATTATTATTATTCCTCCCAAACAACTGCATTTTTCAACCCCTTCCCATGCTCTAAAACGCCTGAAATTTTGCACACTCATCAGGTCTGGTGAAAAATTTGATATTTTGTGGTCGTTGTAAATGGGGGGGGCAAAATGGCTCTGCAGCGCCCCCTTGAAATTTTCAAAACCCCCCTCCCATTGGGCTTAGTTTGTCATAGGTGCATGAAAATTGGTACACATGTTGATCATACCGAGACACACCAAAAAGTCTCTTGACACCATGACCTCAACCCAACAGGAAGTCCGCCATTGTGGTCGGAAGTTGGCGATTTTGGCGAATTACACCATTGGTATGCGGACGAACTCGTGCTAGGGATTTCATCTGATCCACTTCATATTTGGTGGACCTCACCTCAAGACCATGATGATCAAAAGTTATAACAGAGTTTTCTCTAAGTTAAAGGGTGTGGCCTCTGTGGCCCGCCAAAGTTTGGTGGCGTTTGGTGAATTTGCCATGACATTTTGACTGGCTCTCACGTCCACATACTTTATCCAAACATCTTCAAACTTTATGAGCATGATCAGGGCTCTGCCCTGAACGCCTCCATATGTCAAACTCCCGCCTTACTCGTGGCGTCCCCTGCTGGTAACAGGAAATGACCTATTTTTACTCTGAAGTGTACTGCTCCTTAATAGTTGACACCATCAGCTTCGTTTCTGCTCTACAACCTTCCCAACTACTTGGTGAAGCTACATTATAAAGGCCGTGAAGCTGGGTGCAATGGCATCTGTGTGGCGGCGCGGCAACTGACGATCCCTCGCCGTGAAATTACGTTTGGATTTGTAATGACCTTAACGACCTCCTATGATCATAAAAATTCATACACACGTTCTTGGGGGCTGGTCCTTGACTCTGATGGGGTTTTTGTAATTGGGCGGGGCAAAATGGCTCAACAGCGCCCCCTTGAAGATTTAAAATACCCCTCTCCATATGGGTTTTTTTGGAATACAAAGATGAAAATCAGTACACATAAAAAACACTTCGGGACGCACAAAAAAGTCTCTTGACACCATGACCTCAACCTAGCAGGAAGTCGGCCATTTTGTTTTCAAAAGAAGAAACGCCATCTGTACATGGTAAACAATAGTGATGATCGTCTCTGCTTCGCCATCTGCCTAGCTCACCTCACAAACCCCGGGGTCGGCGTCAACGAGGCTGTAAAACGAGGGAGAGAGTTGCAGCGTCTAGGCGGTCTGAGCGAGCAGACGCCCGTGACCTTTAGCGACGTAGGTAAATTTGAAAATATTCTCAGACGTAAAATTGTGGTCTTTCACAAAACTACAGACGAGCGTCCTCTCTCTCATTTTGAGACCGCTTTTTCTGATCGCTCAAATCCTCTATTTCTGCTTTTGTTGCAAAATCATTACTACGGTATACAAAATCTGAAAGGTTTTCTGGGTGCTAGGTACGTTTGTCAGTATTGCTACAAGACCTTTGAAAATTCACACACGCACCGTTGCCCCGGCTACTGCCCCGTCTGCTGTGATCTCTGTCCAGTGGGAGAGGATCTCAGCCGCGTATACTGCCAGGACTGCGGCAGGATGTGTTGTACGCATTTGTGCTTTTCCAGACACAAAGAGCCTCGGCAGAGGCTTGAAAAGTGCATCAGTACTTGCTGTATGATTAAAAGATGCAGGGATTGTAGAAATCTGTACACCGTCAGTAAAAGAGCAAAGTCTCACACCTGTCCTCTGAAGGTGTGTCACATCTGCGGGGAAAAAGTAGCCCTCGACAGTCTGAGCGCGGAGCAGCACCAATGCTACATCCAGCCTCTCCCACCGGTGACGGAGCACGGTGAAAAATTGATTTTTTACGATTTTGAAACACTCGTCGACAGGGAAGGGGTGCACGTCCCTTACTTGGTGTGCACCAAAACATGGAAGGGTGAAGAGTGGGGTTCTTACGGTTTAGACTGTGTCAGAGACTTTCTCCTGCGTTTCAGGAGACCTCTTTACCAGGGAGCCACGTTTATAGCCCACAATGCTCGAGGTTTTGACAGCTACCTGATCCTCAACTGCATGATAGAACTGGGTTACAAACCTTCTCACCTCATCATGCACGGCAGTAAAGTTCTGAGTTTCACAAATCCTGATTTCCGTCCATTCAGTTAAAATTCATCGACTCGTTAAGTTTTCTCACCATGCCTTTAAACGCTATGCCCAAAGCCTTGGGTTTTAGCAATCAGAGCCTCCATCCAGTGGTTAGAGTGGGTGGCGCGCACAGAAAACAAGTTTATTTGGCACGCTCTGAACGAGGGAGAAAAACAAATAGGGCCTTACTTTGTGGACGGTTATGCCGAAATCAAAGGTGTAAAGTACACGTGGGAATTCCTGGGGTGCTTTTATCACGGTTGTCCCACCTGTTTTCAGCCCTGCGAGACGTGTCCTTTGACAGGAACCCCCTATGAGGCGCTGCACGAAGCTACCTGTGAGAAATTACAAAGACTGGAAAACATTTATGGAGTCCGCACGATCGTCATGAGAGAACACGAATGGTCAGAGATGGCACGCTCTCAGCCCGGAGTGAAGGCCTTTCTCAAATGCTTTCGAGCCCCCAAACCTCTCTCCATGACCTCTAACGGCTCGGGGACCTTCGCGACGCGTCAGTACATTAGCAAGTGTTTCAGCACACCCCAGCCACAGCTCCCCTGTTTCGTACTTGAACGCATAACCCCACCATCCACACAGTCCGTAGGGCTGTAAAGACCATTCTTTTTTCAGAGCCACGGAGGATGGCGTCTGCAGTCGTCACAGATACACCGTTGTGTCTTGGGGGTATTCGGCCTCGAGGGCGACTCTTCGTAGACATTGATGGGCGTCTCGCTAATCAGTGATCTGGTTAGATCGGGCGTCTTTTGCTGAGGCTCACTGACGACGTCTTCCATCATGGTTTCTTTGAGGGTTGCGTTGTCTGTCTTGCGGGGCTCCTGTCTGGTCTTTCGTTGCAAAACCTCACAGTCTTCTTCATTTCCCTTCGGCTCAGAGAAAACCGCTTTGCGATCGTTGTCACACCTCATTTTTCCCGACATGATGACTGCTATACTGTGCTGCCTCTTTTGCAACTTGGAAACTTTGTGTTTTTCAGAACCTTTGTATTCGTTTTCAGCTACTATATCTCCTATGGAAAATGGGTGGAGGAGGGGAGGGATGATGAGGGGTTTTCCCAGGGGCGTGGACCAAGGGGAGGGGTGTGTGACGTCAGACTACATGTTGTGCTCCAGCTTTGCTTCCTCTTGGGGTTTGTTGTTTTGTTATTTCTGCTCTTCCTCCTCTTCCTATGCTTTCTCCATCTCTCTCCTTCTCTCTCTCTCTCTCTCTCTCTCTCTCTGTGAATGTGTGGGTGTGCACATCTTCTGTGTGGGTGTGTTTTCAGGTTGTGGATTCCTGGGCTGCTCCTCCCTACTCCCTTCACCAGCACAGGCCCTCCCTCGGAGCATAAGAGGCTTGGCATTTCTGTCTGCTCTCTCCAGTTCGTTCCATCATCCCCCATGGTGACTAGATCTCTGTGGCTCAAATTGCTTTGTTACTTAGTAACAGTAATATGTGTGTTCACAATGTGGAGGGTTGAAGAACTGCATGAGGAAAAGGAGCCTCAGGGGAACTGATGAGACTCTGGAGGATTCTCACTCTATTTCATTTGTGTTTAAGTGAATTGGATGAATAATGTAAAGAGATCAGTGGGGTGTGTTGCATTGTAGACTCAGAGCTGGACCACAGACGAGCATCTGAATTTCATCTGTGAATCCAAACCTTGTGATTGAAGAGGTTATAAAGTCACTTTGAGAGAGCCTGTTGCCAAGTGGGGGCATTGGAGCATTGTGTGTCCCCATTACACCCCTACACCTCCCAAAATGACTTTTCAAGTAAAAGAAGAAAATGAGATACATGAACAGTCTGTGTGTTCACTGCAGAATGTGAAGAACCTTCAGGAGCACTGAGGAAAGTTTTCACTGTTACTTGATGCACGTCAGACACAGCTGCTCCTCAGCCTGAGCAGAGGCCAAAAGTAGAGGTGGTGAGGCTGCAGCTGCCCCCCCCCAGGTGCCTCACAAATCATCATTTCAATAATTCACACATACATGAACCTGCTTCATCATATCATCCATTATATTAATGCCAAACCAAAATCCCCCCTCCCACTCAGTGGGACCTGGTATGTACAGGTACCTCCTACCACTATATAAGGCAGCCTTCTTCAGCTGCTCTGGTTCAGCCCCCAGGCACAGAGAAGGAGAGGACCAAGATGGCAGCAGCACTGGTAAAAGCATATGAGTGAATAAACCATCTCGAAATAACAGAGCTGGTGTGTAGTGTGTTTCTTATGTTTTACTGTGAGGGTTGGGTATATGGTGTATGAACATTTGTCCAATATGGTGCGTGCACTCACCAGGAAAACAGTGGGACAGATACACAAGGGCCAAGGTTTCAAAGGGTCTGGTCACAATGCAGAGAGAACTGAGAGACAGGAAGAGGGAGAGAGATGCTGAGAGCAGTGGTCAGATGGACATGTGCTCTGGAGATGCAGATGACCAGGTGAGAAAATCAGCTACAGCATCAGATGTTGTTCCAGGGATCAGTAAACTTTCAAGTGGCCTCACCCTGAGGTTTAAAATTCTTTCAGATGATATTGTGTCCACATGGGTCAGCAGGGACCTGTTACAGTCAGTGCTGTGGCCAAGGACACTAAGAGGGAGGGGACAGGTGTAGAAACCCCAAGACGGTCGGACGAGTCAGTTAAAGTCCTCTTTATTAAACTCAAAATCACTGGATCAAAGTCCAAGGTCAGGAAACAAAACTTAAACAACTAAATTATCAAAGAAGGAGAAAAACTTCTGAAGCTCAAGTTCAAAACTTCAAACTTTGAAGTCCTTACTTGGGGTGAACAAATGAAAGTGAATCCAAAGGGAAAAGAAAACCCGGAGGTGACAAAAACAGGGAAACAGGTAACACTAAGGACAGGACAGCAGGTGAACACAGATTACAGGACGAGAAAAGCAGGTACAACCACAGCAAGAACACAGCAGGAACAGACTTGGACAAAACATTGGTGAACACAGCCTAGGACTCAGACACACTGACAAGGGAAGAATGAGACCCTAATACACTAGGGCTAATTGACAACAGGTGACACACATTAGGACGGGGCAGACAATCACCAAAGGAGGGAAACAGGAAAAAGACAAGTAGACAGAGGACAGATACACAAGGGCTAGGGCTTCAAAATAAAACGGGAAAAGCAAAACCAAAACTCAAGAGACCAAAACAAGAGTAACATGTTTTAACAAAAACAGGGAACTACTAACAAAACCCAAGAGTCCTCAAGAGTCCAAAAGGTGCTATACAGAGTTTAACATTTGTACATTTGTGAATAGTTTTCTCCGTTCAGGAAGCAGCCTGACTTCCTCTAGTAAATAATAACAAATAAGGAGCTCTTACATGGAAGTTTCCATCATATTATTCCTGAGATAATATGAAACATTTCCAAATCAGCACTTCAGGAGCTTTGGCACCTTCTAGAGGCAGTTAGTGGAAAGAAGCTCAGGTGAAGAGCAGATTTCATTGTTGACTCTCTTTAATATCACACTTTGTGAATGTGTTCCTCTTCTGCTCTCAGCTTTCTTACCCTGGACTTCATCTGTCAGCCAGTGATGATGTTTAACCCAGCACGTGCTTCATGGTTCACTTCTGTTTATCTGAACATCTCAGCTGCCATCCCTGGTGGGGTGAGTGCAAAGAGGTTTGGAAACAATATAGAGATGACATTTCTGGAAATCACATTCAAAATGATCCACTTTACTCAGTACCCTAAAACAGCTCCTATTGGCCCACATTTTCTCTGCTCCTCCTCTGTTTAGGGGCCAGGAACCATGGTGAAGCCCTAAATGTTACATGGACACTTTTCTTCATCACTACAGAAGTGTTTATTTTTGTAGAAGTTCATGTGTAAAGCTGGAAATACTGCACACACAGCAAATTTTAGCCACTGGAATAAACTCTGTGTGAGTTAAAATCAACTCAGTCTGAGTGAACGTATGACCATTGAATAGACTCTGTGGCAGAGTTAAAATAACTCTGTTCCTGGAGGTTAACTCTGAAACAGAGTTAACTTGAACTCCTCCTGGTGTTAAAATACTCATCCCTCACTGAGTGTGACTCTAAAAGTTAGTTAATTTCAATATAAACTCTTCTCCAGACACCTAACACTCAAAATGTGTTTTATTTACACTTTTAGAGTTAAAATTTATTCATTATTATATTATTTAGTTTTATGGGAAAATGACCACCAAACACCATCCTGTTGATTTTTTGCTTTTATTTGTGCAAATGCGTTAAAAAATTCAATACATGACACTCTGAATTAATTGCTGCCTTAAAACTGTAAAATTTAACAGCACACAGGCAGCAAATGATGCCAATGAAACACATTTGTGAAGTTGTACAAAACACTGTAAACAACACATTACCGCATAATAAAATGTCTGCAAATGTATAAAAAACTGACACATTTCTCTGTGGTGCATTGTGTAACTTGAGGTAGACGACTACTCACTTTACAGTTCAAGTACAAAACAGTAAGAGAACTCATTAAATTCAGATTAGAAATCAGATTATGCAACTGTCTGATACAACATAACATAGTGAATCACAACCATATGACATCTGAGCATCAAACCATTTGAAATATCTTAATCTCTCCCTTTCTAGAATCAGTTCACTCTGTGTAGTGTCACTCACTTGGAAAGCATGAAAGTGATCATGAAAACAAGTTTCATGCTCAATCAAGACAAAAAACACTTTGTGCAAAATGACTGATGTTATTTTGCTGAACAGTGGTTCATGTTTTCATCAGTACCAGTGCACACAAAGAGTCCAACACGATACTCAGCTCCACAGCATTTCACCCACTGTGTGACACAGACGATGGCTTCACAATCAAGGTGAAGAGATGCTGTTATATCTTCAGAAAAATCCAGTGTTTCAACTGAACACATTTTAACTGGACCAGACTCAACTGTTTTTAAGGACAGGTATTCCCAGTGACAGCAGCTTGATAACCTGCTTGATAAATTCCTCTAAATTTCCAACTGTAGAAAGAACAGTATTTGGTTCTATGATTTTAATGTAATCTGTAAAGCACTATGAATTACCTTGTGTACGAATGGTGCTATATAAATAAACTTTGCCTTGCCTTGCCTTGCCTTGGTTCACCACTCCCCAAAAACTTGGCTATAACTGAAGCACACGTCTTTGTTGTGAGTGTGGCGGAATTGCATATGTCCATGTGCTTTTATTTTGAAGGACACGTTTGGTACGATATAACAGGAAGTTAAGAGAGTCCTGTGGTAAGACAATAAAGGAGTTAACCAGAAAACGCTCGTCTGTTGGCTTTTATGGTAAATAACACAACATGGTGTCAGAAGTGGGATATCGGTAGGATGCAGAGGAAAGGCAGCGGGAGAGTAAAGGTTTTTGCAAATTTACATTGAAAAAGAAAAGAAAATAACGACCGACGGTGGCGACGCGAGTGCTCCCATCATACAGGCTCCCCAGCTTGCAGCCGACCCTGCTACTCCACCGCCATATGCAACGTTCACGATTCAACCACCAGAAGCAATCGACTTCGCAAACCCCAAGATTGGGAGAGATGGATCAGGCGGTTTGAAAGATTCAGACTAGCAAGCAACCTGCATCTTAGCTCACAAGCTAACCAGGTAAACACATTAATCTACTGCATGGGGGATGAAGCAGATGATATCCTACGGGGCCAAGCTTTATCCGACGCACAGAGACAACAGTATGGAGCAGTAAAAGACGCTTTTGAAACATATTTCGTGCCTAGAAAAAATGTAATATACGAAAGAGCAAGATTCAACCAAAGAGTACAACAGACTAATGAGACAGTGGACTCCTTCATCACTGCTTTGCATACCTTAGCTGAAAACTGTAGCTATGGTGCACTTCACAACGAGTTAATAAGAGACCGCCTTGTAGTGGGACTCTGGCAGAGAGGATGCAGCTAGACAGAAACTTGACCTTGGAAAAGGCAGTGAACATGGCACGGCAGTCGGAAGTGATCAAAAGACAGCAAACAGATCTCAGGGGTGAAGCAAAAGGAGAAATTGATGCAGTGATGGCAAAGCACAAGAAACAAAGACAACCCACACCAAAGACATCATTTCAGCATAAAAACCTGACAACAAAGTCAAAAGCACCAACCGATCGCCAGCAGTGCTACAGGTGTGGAAAAGCCCCTGCACATGGAAAATGGCAGTGCCCAGCTAAAGAGGTGACATGCCACACATGCGGGAAAAAGGGACATTACAGTAAAGTCTGCAAGTCAGCCAAAGCAGTACATGCAGTGGAAACCAGTACAGATAGCAAGGATACACCCTTGTTCCTGGGCTCAGTGGACGCAGGCACAGACCCCTGGTACACAGATTTAACTATCAGAAGCCACAAAGTGAGGTTTAAGATAGACACAGGAGCTGATGTTTCAGCCATTCCAGCCCAGACATACTACTCCATCGCTGATAGAGACTCCCCTCTAATGGAAGCAGACAGACCACTTTTTGGCCCAGGTGGCACACCACTCTCTGTCATAGGCAAATACACAGAGTCACTATGCAAGGGAGAGCAGGTGATTCAAGAGGTTGTGTATGTGATCAAAGACCTAAATATAGCTTTGTTAAGCAGGCCAGCTAGCGTGAAGCTTAACCTTGTCTCCAGACTAGATAGCATAGACAAGAAAGTGATGGCAGAATCCTATCCAAAACTTTGTCATGGCTTGGGGATGTTGCAACAGCCATACACAATTAAGCTTAAGCCAGATGCCATTCCCTTTTCCCTTGCGACACCAAGACGTGTCCCTATTCCTTTACTCAGTAAAGTTAAGGAAGAGCTAGAGAGAATGCAGAGTCTGGGAGTCATCTCAAGAGTGGAAGAGCCAACAGAATGGTGCTCAGGGATGGTTCCAGTGCCCTCAAAAAATGGCTCAGTGCGCATCTGTGTAGACCTCACCCGCCTTAACAAAGCAGTCTGCAGAGAGAAATATATCCTACCTTCGGTAGAGCAGACGCTCGGATCGCTTGCAGGAGCTCAACTCTTCAGCAAATTAGATGCCAATAGAGGGTTTTGGCAAATTCCATTGTCCCCAGAGTCAGCACGGTACACAACGTTCATAACTCCCTTTGGACGTTTTTATTTTAACAGATTGCCCTTCGGCATAGCTTCTGCTCCAGAACATTTCCAGCGCAGGATGTCCTTGATCCTCGACAGGCTGCAGGGAGTAGTCTGCCACATGGATGATGTTCTTGTGTGGGGTAAAGATCAAGAGGAGCATGACCAGAGGCTTCATGCAGTGCTGCACAAGCTCCAGGAAACCGGCATCACGCTTAATATGGAGAAGTGTGAGCTGAGCAGAGACAAAGTCAAGTTCCTTGGCCACATCCTGTCTGCTGAGGGTGTGCAGCCAGACCCAGACAAGACAAAAGCTGTAAGAGACATGAAAGAGCCTTCTAATGTAGGTGAAGTCCGCAGCTTCCTTGGAATGGTCAACCAGCTGGGGAAATTTATCCCAGGACTGGCAGAGAAAGACAAACCACTGAGAGACCTTCTCTCCAAGAAAAATCAGTGGATCTGGAGCTGTGCACAACAAAATGCATTTGTTCAGCTAAAAAACGATCTCACCTCACCTCCAGTGCTGACACTCTACGACCCCAACAAAGAGCTGAAACTGTCAGCGGATGCATCTTCATATGGACTAGGTGCTGTCCTTCTGCAAAAAGAGGGAGAACAGTGGAGGCCTGTCGCATACGCCTCACGTTCAATGACAGAGACTGAACAGAGGTATGCTCAGGTGGAAAAAGAGGCGTTAGGATTAACATGGGGATGTGAAAGATTCAGAGACTTCCTTATTGGGAGACATTTTGTCCTAGAGACAGATCATAAGCCACTTGTTAGCCTGCTAGGTCACCAGACACTAACAGAGCTCCCTCCTAGAATCCAGAGATTTAGACTTAGGCTGATGAGGTACAGTTACTCTATCGCGCACACACCTGGCAAAGAGCTACATACAGCAGACACTCTCTCACGGGCACCTGTCACCGCTAGCTCAAACTTAAAGAGGACAGACAAAGATCTCATGGAAGACACAAACATCTATGTTGATGAGGTAATCCACAACATGCCAGCCAGCTCAACGTACATAGCAAAGCTGAGGGATCATTTGAAAGAAGACAGTGTTTGCTCATCAGTTATGTCATTTTGTCAGAAAGGTTGGCCAGAATACAGTAAACTCACAGGTCCAGTGAAAAGATACTGGTCAGAAAGAGCTGTACTTATTGTACATGATGGACTGTTACTTAAAGGCTCCAGGCTTGTCATTCCCACAGCGATGCGCAGCTCTGTCCTACAGGCCCTTCATGAGGGACATCAAGGGATGACCAGATGCAGAGAACGGGCTAAAGACACAGTGTGGTGGCCTGGCCTAAGCAGCCAACTGAAGGAACTAGTGACAAACTGCACCACTTGCATCAGAGAACGCACCAATCCTGTGGAGCCGCTGTTGCCCAGAGAGCTCCCAGAAAGGCCGTGGCAAAAGGTGGGAGCAGACCAATTCACCTTAAATAACTGCAATTATCTGCTTGTAGTAGATTATTACTCAAGATTTGTGGAGATTGCTAAACTAACACCAACACGTTCAGAGGATGTGATTGTACACTTGAAGTCCATTTTTTCTAGACATGGCATCCCAGAACTGTTTTACAGTGACAATGGCCCACAGTTTTCCAGCCAACAGTTCACAGACTTTTCAACGGCCTACGGATTCAAACATGTCAAGAGCAGCCCAAGATTTGCTCAAAGCAACGGGGAAGCAGAACGACAGGTACAGACAGTGAAAAGACTGCTAAAGAAAACTCAAGATCCATATCTCGCTCTGTTGGCATATAGAGCTACTCCATTGTGTAATGGCTACAGTCCTGCTCAACTGCTAATGGGACGCAGGCTTCGTACACCAGTGCCCCAGCACCCCTCTCTACTCAGCCCAGAGTTCCCAGACAGAGATACGGTTGCTGAGAAAGACAGAGAGAGGAAGATGAAAGACACAAGAGTATTCAACTTGAGACACAGAGTGAAGAATCTGCGTCACCTCACACCAGGACAGCCAGTCTGGATTACCGACACCAAGACTCAAGGCACGGTGGTCTCAGCCCACTCCACACCCCGCTCATATGTAGTGGACAGTCCTACAGGCACCATTAGGCGCAACAGGCATCATCTTGTTCCCATGCCAGAGACTGTTCCTGAGAGTCGGACACCCTGCACACCTACTCCGCCAGTAGAGACTGATCAAAACACACCGGGTCACCTTCAGTCCCCACACCAGACTCAAAAGATATGTGCACCCGTCCCTACCAGAACTAGGTTTGGCAGAGTGGTGGTAAAACCTCAGAGACTGGACTTGTAAAAGAAAAAAAAAAGAATTGGGGGAGGTTGGATAAGTGGGTGAAATGGAGAAAAGTTTGTTCTGAAGGATGTTTTGAGTTCAACTAATGAAGGCATAAGAGTTTGAGAGAGTTTATTATAGTTGGATAAAACCGGTATGGCTTCAAATGCTTTTTTTTTCTTCTAAAAGGAAAAGGGGAGATGTGGCGGAATTGCATATGTCCATGTGCTTTTATTTTGAAGGACACGTTTGGTACGATATAACAGGAAGTTAAGAGAGTCCTGTGGTAAGACAATAAAGGAGTTAACCAGAAAACGCTCGTCTGTTGGCTTTTATGGTAAATAACACGACAGTGAGTAGAACCTGAAGGACCTGCTTCAGTATTTTGGAAATGAGATGAAGTATTTCATCAGTTACAGACTGAGAATTGTTCACTGTCTCTGTGTCGTTGTTGAAAGGGATCTGGTTAGACACACTTGTGTTATCAATGGAGCTGTGTATCTTAATGAGATGTCTCCTGAATCCACAATAACTAGAGAGACTTTTACCTGGATACATGGCATGAATTCATTTGAGGTGCCTGAACAAGAGCAACACTGAACCAAAGGATGAATTACAGAGGAAACATCTCAATATTTTGGCTAAATAAGCTACTTATGGTTTGTTTAACAGCTTTGCTCTGAGCTCTTTTACTCTGGGAGTTTCTTCAGTTGTACCTATATACAGAGTTGTCTGCAAAAATGTGTACAGGCTGGAGAGAGTGTCATCATACTTCACACGGAAAACAAAATGTCACTTGAACAGCTCATCAAAAGCACCAAAGGATGTACATGACTGACATGACAGAAGCTTTTTGTCCAAGACAATATAAAAGGTGAAAACCTGGGTCTTTGAAGTTTCTGTGGCAAGAAGATATGGCTGATGGGTTCCTTCAGTGGTCAGGAGATGATCCTCAAGGCTTTGAGATGACTGAAACAAGAGAAATATGTTTACAAAAATGTGTTTATAAAACTCAGCAACATCTGCAGTATTTGGAAGTTTTGACAAACCTTCTGAAATTTTACCAGATGATCCGTTGCCTCTCCGACGCTGATCTTTGTGGGATGCTTTCTTCCAGCTGGTTGTGGAGTGAGAAGATGAAGCAGCATCGAGGATCAAGGATCAAGGAACTTTATTGTCATGCCAGGACATTTGCATGTTATGGTACAAAATTGATACTCAGGTCCCAGTTTTAAGCCATAAACATTAGAGAAATATAAACAGAGCAGATATATAAACATTGTGAAATTTAACAACTAACAATTAAATAAGATAAAAATAGATAAGGTAAGGTAAGGAGGCCGAAGTTAGCATGTGCAAAAAATAAATAAATAAATACTTGTGCAAGTAGGAAGTAGTGGTAGTGCAAGGGTCCGTGTATTACACTATAAGAACATGTTGCCCTATAATGGCCAGGTATTGTACTTAGTGGGACAGTGTTGTAGTACAAGGCTGTCAGTGTGTGGTGGTGGTGGGGGGGGTCTACGGGGCAGGGCTAGAGTTCAGCAGTCTCACAGCTTCAGGGAAGAAGCTGTTCCTGAGCCTGGTGGTCCTGCTCCGGATGCTCCTCAGCCGCCTGCCTGAGGGGAGGGGTTGGAAGAGACTATGTGAGGGGTGGGTGGAGTCCTTCATGATGCGGAAGGCCCTTCCTCTGCATCGTGCTGTGTAGAGGTCTGAGGTGGTGGGCAGGCTGTTCCCCACAGTCTTCTGTGCAGCCTTTACCACCCTCTGCAGAGCCTTCCTCTCAGCAGCAGTGCAGCTGCCATGCCACACAGTGATGCAGGTGCAGAGGACACTCTCCACCGCACAATGGTAGAAGCTCCTCAGGACTGAGCCTCCAAGTCCAGCTCGCCGCAGCTTCCTGAGGAAGTAGAGGCGCTGGTGGGCCTTCCTGACCAGATGAGATGTGTTGGTGTTCCAGGTGAGGTCCTCGGTGATGTGTACACCCAGGTACCTGAAGCTGGAGACCACCTCCACAGCTGCTCCTCCGATGTGCAGGGGGGGGAGAGGGCGCCTGTCTCTTCTGAAATCCACCACCATCTCCTTGGTCTTTTTCACATTGATGCAGAGGTTGTTGTTTCTGCACCACTGCTCCAGATGTTCCACCTCCTCTCTGTACTCTGACTCATCGTTGTCAGTGATGCGTCCCACTACTGCTGTGTCGTCCGCGAACTTCACTATATGACAGCTGGGGTGTCTCGCCGAGCAGTCATATGTCAGCAGGGTGAACAGGAGGGGGCTCAGCACACAGCCCTGTGGCGAACCAGTGCTCAGTGTGATGGAGGAGATGGTGTTGTGGATTCTGACAGTCTGTGTTCTGTTGGTCAGAAAGTCCAGGACCCAGTTCCCCAGTGTGGGACTCAGACCGAGGAGGGAGAGCTTCTGTACCAGGGTCTGTGGGATGATGGTATTAAAGGCTGAAAAAAAGTGAATTTAGTGCTAAACTAGTGCTAAAAGCGGCCTCGAAGTTGGAAAAGTAAGGCTTAATCCTGGGAGCCGCTGCATCACTGTGCGCCGCCATCTTGGTTAACCAGAAGCCAGAAGCCATGTTGCTGTCCCACTCTGTGGACAGAGTGAAAAGTACTTTTACAGTCATTATATATATTAAGTAGTGTGTTTATGATATTGCTCTGTGAATTGTTCTAATGATTTTACTATGATCTTAAACATATACACATATAACAACTATTAATGGCCCAGTCATTATAAATCTGTGCTGGAGAGCAAAGCAATGTTCAGCCCTCACACTGTATCTTAACTGCAGACTTAAGTGGCCTATTTAGACTCAGAGATGCTTTTGTAAAATAAATCAGTAAAAACACAATAAACTGATGACTGTTGGACGACTCACATAACTGCAATACTATTCTGATGATAACTGTACCTGCTTCATCAGCAGTGTCAGATCCTTCATTCAGGGCAGTTTTCAGTTGTTGTTTTAAGAGAGACGTCTCTTTCAGGTTCCTGCCTCCTTGATAACTTTATCTTTAAAACTGCTGTTCCATTTTTCAAGGAACCTTGAAGCAACATCTGCTCCAAACACCAGTGAGAAAATCTAAATAAAAAGAGAAAAACAACATTTTCAAATGTTTAAAATAAACCAATATTTTTACTTAAAAAATAAATATATTTAATACTAACCAGCCCCATGATATCCAAGAAACATGAAAACGTGTAATACATCAGCTGACCGCTGTGGGTCATTAAGAATCTGCTGATGGTAGTAGAAGGTTTCTCTCATCCTCTGGAACACTAAGTCAGGATCAGCTGTGTGGTGAAGGAGAGATATGGCTTCCATGCATTCATCTCTGATTGGCTGATCATCATATGTTCTGGATGATGTGGGACGTCCTTTTAGCTTCACTCTATTCTGGGATGAAGAGGTGCTTTTGGATTTTTGTTGCACAGTCTTCATGCGCCACTCAAGAAAGGGTTAGTGCCTTTGTTGCTTTGAATATCATAGAAGTGTTCCTAAAAGAAAAAAAGCTGTCTCAAGAACAAATTCTGTATGTTGCTTATATGCAAACAAGGGAGTTAAACTTACATATCATTTTTGGAGTATGGGTCTTTCAAAGATGGGAAAAGTGAAACAATCCCGAGGGCATGGAACTCTTTTGTTGCTTTACTAACAGCTCTCCTGCAAGAGGGAAAAAAATCTCTAACAATTTTTAAAATATTTTTTACATACATATTTTTTCCTTCTTTTCCATGCATGTGAGTGACAATAATATTAACCAGTAACCGTGTGGTGGAATCTTTCCAGTCTCTACATACTCTTTAATCACAGTCATCTCTGCTGGTTTTGAAGTAAGAATTTGCTCCACATTCTAAAAAAGAAAACATTATAAACATATTTACAACTACACTTAGATCTATGTTGTAAGCAAATACATTCATCTAATACCTGAACATATTACTTACATTTTTTTAGGAATTATGTCTAATAAATAATGATTAAAATCTAGTTGTATACAAGTTGGAAAACATTTACATTTTTTGCAAGGACACTGTCCATCAAAGGCTGGCATCCAGAATCACTTGTGTCTCTGCTTAAAGTGCTTGAGACTGAGAGTGTATCTGTCAGACTTGGAGAGGAGGAGCCTTCACACACTTGCTGCAGGACACTTAGAAAGCTGGAAAGGAAATGGTTATCCACTAATTTAGAGGAATTCCGCCTAGCCTGGAAACACAGCTTCATAACGTATAAAAAAGCCCTTCGTAAGGCAAGAACTGCCTATAACTCATCATTAATAGAGGAAAACAAGAACAACCCTCAGTTTCTTTTCAGCACTGTAGCCAGGCTGACAAAGAGTCATAGCTCTGTTGAACCATGCATCCCCCTAGCTCTTACTAGTAATGACTTTATGAGCTTCTTTAACAACAAAATAGTAGACATTAGAGACAGAATCCATCTTATCCTGCCTACAACTGTTAATGATGTAGTTATGTCTAGAACAGCATCTTTAGAAATGTCTGCCAGTCCTGATTTGTCGTTAGACTGTTTCTCTCCCATAGATCTCGCTGAATTGACTTCAATAGTTTCTAAATCTAAATCATCAACATGTCTTTTGGATCCTATCCCGACCAGACTTCTTAAAGATGTTTTGTCTTTGATTGGCACTAACATATTAGATCAGATAAATCTCTCTTTGGTAACAGGATATGTTCCACAGGCTTTTAAGGTTGCAGTTATCAAACCTTTACTTAAAAAGCCTTCTCTGGACTCTGACATTTTGCAAACTATAGACCTATATCCAATCTCCCCTTTAATTCTAAAATTCTTGAAAAGGCTGTTGCAACTCAGTTGTGTGACCATCTACATAGGAACGGTTTGTTTGAAGTTTTTCAGTCAGGATTTAGAGTTCATCATAGCACAGAAACAGCACTGGTGAAAGTTACCAACGACCTCCTTATAGCATCAGATAATGGACTCGTCTCTATACTTGTCCTGCTAGATCTTAGTGCTGCATTTGACACTATTGAAAAGATTGGAGCATGTTTTTGGGATTAAAGGAAGAGCACTAGACTGGTTGAAATCATATCTATCAGATAGATACCAGTTTGTTCATGTTAATGATGATCCCTCCATATATACCAGAGTAAGTCATGGAGTTCCACAGGGTTCTGTGCTTGGACCGATACTGTTCACCTTATACATGCTTCCCCTAGGCAATATTATCAGGAAGCATGGAATAAATTTCCATTGCTATGCGGATGATACCCAGCTATATTTATCTATGAAGCCAGACGAAACAGATCAGTTAGCCATACTTCAGGCATGTCTTAAAGACATAAAGGCCTGGATGACCTGTAACTTTCTTCTTCTGAATTCAGACAAAACTGAGGTTATTTTGTTTGGTCCCAAACACCTCCGAAACAGTTTATCTAACCATATAGTTACTCTGGATGGCATTAATTTAGCCTCCAGTACGACTGTGAGAAACCTTGGAGTTATTTTTGATCAGGATTTGTCCTTTAACTCACATATAAAACAAGTCTCTAGGACCGCCTTCTTTCACCTGCGCAAAATCAGTAAGATTAGGAACATTCTGTCGCAGAGTGATGCTGAAAAATTAGTCCATGCTTTTGTTACTTCTAGGCTGGACTACTGTAATTCCCTATTATCAGGATGTCCAGTTAACTCTCTAAAAAGCATCCAGCTGATCCAAAATGCTGCAGCGAGAGTACTGACTGGAATTAGCAAGAGAGATCATATTACTCCTGTACTAACTTCTCTTCATTGGCTTCCTGTAAAATCCAGAATTGATTTTAAAATCCTTCTCCTTACATATAAGGCCCTCAATGGCCAGGCTCCTTCATATCTTAAAGAGCTGATAGTACCATATCATCCTAACAGATTGCTTCGTTCCCAGAATGCAGGTTTGCTTATGGTTCCCAAAATCTGTAAAAGTAGAATGGGAGGCCGAGCCTTTAGCTATCAGGCCCCTCTCCTATGGAACCAACTGCCAGTTTGGGTTCAGGAAACAGACACCCTCTCTAATTTTAAAACGAAGCTTAAAACCTTCTTGTTTGATAAAGCTTATAATTAGTTGTAGTTACAGTCCTAGTTATTTATTAAACTTATAGTTAGTCACAATTATCTCTATAGACACTGTTACAGTTAAGGATATAGCCCTTAGTAGGGCTGGCTCAGGCAACTGAATCATCTCCTAGTTATGCTGCTATAGGCCTAGGCTGCTGGGGGACATCCCATGATCTACTGCGCACTTCTTCTTCTGTCTCTTTCTCTCCTCAGACCCACTCTCACATTTATTAGCCTTTATTACATGTCATTAACTCTGTGTCCTCTCTGTCCCGTAGTCCTGTGTTTGTCTCTCTCTGGTCTCTCTTTCTCTGTACCTTTCTGCAGGTATTTCTGGCTCCGGAGCTGCATGTTCTGTGGTCCTGGCTCCACCCACCTGCTGCTGTTTATTGTTCACAATGATCCATTTCTAACACATGTTTAATGTTCCGTTCTGCTACAGATAAATGTTGGATTAATATTCTTTGCAGACTGTAAATAATTACCAGTCATGACAGCTTTTTGCCTCTGTGCTCTGTTTCCTATTATAGCTGTAATCTGCTGAGCACACATTATCCAATAACTGTTCACTAACTGTAATGTAAATGCTGACCCACATTGTCTGTATTATGCTGCATGTCCTTCTCCCCCTCTCCTCCATTCCTAGCTGTCCTATCTTCCTCCTTTTCCTCCTTTCACCCAGCCACGGCCCTCAGCAGGAGGGTCCCCCATCTGAGCCAGGTTCTGCTCAAGGTTTCTTCCTGTTAAAGGGGAGTTTTTCCTTGCCACTGTCGCCTTAAGTGCAAATCTGGGGTCAGGCTCTGGGTCTCTGTAAAGTGCTTTGAGACAATTTTGATTGTGAAAGGAGCTGTATAAATAAAATTGAATTGAATTGAATTGAATGGGACGTCATTGGGGCAGGTACTTGCCATAAGTCATTGCAGGTGTTTAATAACAGCACCAAGATTAAAACACGTGAAGTCCATTTGGAAAATGCTTAATTATTAGCTTATTAGCTTATCGCCATCACCGTCTATATTCCTCCGACCGGTAAAGCAGACGCGGCCTGTGACGTCATCCACTCTGTCACTGCCGACCTGCAGACTAAACATCCCGGTGCCTTCATTTTCATCACAGGGGACTTTAACCATGCCTGTCTCTCCCCCACTCTCCCCACATTCCATCAGTATGTCCAGTGCACAACAAGAGGCAATAAGACTTTGGATTTACTGTATGCTAATGTCACCAATGCATACACCTCCACTGCACTCCCTCCACTGGGCAAGTCTGACCACAATCTTGTCCTGCTCTCCCCATCATACACACCTGTGGTTCAGCAGCAGCCAGTCACTGTGAAGACTGTTAGGAAATGGTCTGATGGTGCCATGGACGTCCCTGCGTGACGCTCTGGAAACCACCGACTGGCCTGCTCTGTATGAACCACATGGTGACGACCTGGATGGACTAACTGACTGTGTTTCTGAGTACATCAAATTCTGCACGGACAACTCCATCCCCACCAAGAAGGTGCGCTGTTACCCTAACAATAAACCATGGGTGACAAGTGACCTGAAGGCCCTTCTGAATGATAAGAAGAGGGCCTTCATGGCTGGGGACCGCACTGAGCTCAGAAGAGTCCAGAAGGAACTGAAACACAGTCTGAAGGAGAGTAAGGACGCCTACAGGAGGAAGCTGGAGGAGAGACTGGAGAGAAACCAAACCAGGGACGTGTGGAGTGGAATGAGAGCGATCACTGGCTTCCAGAGGAAAGGAAGATGTGTAGCTGAAGGGAATGTGGACCGAGCCAATGAGTTAAACCAGTTTTTCAACAGGTTTGATTCCAGCTCCCGCTCCCCCAACTATGCCCCCACTTCTCCTCTGAGTGATCAGTGGACTTCTTCACACCTCCCAGGGCCCCTAACACCTCTGCCATCTTCCTCCCCCTCCCCTCTCCAAACAGACCCAACCATCCCCCCATCCCCCCAGATAGGACTAACTATCTCATCCAGCCAGGTGAGGAGACAGTTGGAGAGGCTCAACCAGGGAAAGGCTGCTGGACCTGATGGCATCAGCCCACGGGTGCTGAGGAATTGCTCCAGCCAGCTGTGTGGAGTACTGCAGCACCTGTTCAATCAGAGTCTTCACCTGCAGAGGATTCCAGTGCTGTGGAAAACATCCTGCCTGGTCCCGGTGCCAAAGAAGAACCACCCTGTGGCACCGAATGACTACAGGCCTATTGCACTGACCTCTCATGTTATGAAGGTCATGGAGTGGCTGGTGCTGTCACACCTCAGACCCCTGGTGAGCCCATACCAAGACCCACTGCAGTTTGCATATCAGCCCCAAGTGGGAGTTGATGATGCAATAATATACCTGCTGCAGAGGGCTTACTCTTCCCTGGACAGACTGAACACCACAGTACGGGTCATGTTCTTTGACTTCTCCTCTGCATTCAACACCATCCAGCCGAGATTGTTGAGTGCCAAATTAGAGAAGATGCAGGTGGAGGCTCCCCTTGTCTCATGGATTGAGGACTACCTGACAGGTCGACCACAGTTTGTGAGGCTGCAGAGCTGTGTGTCTGACCTCCTGACGAGCAACACGGGGGCTCCTCAGGGAACTGTGCTGTCTCCCTTTCTATTCACCACCTACACAGCTGACTTCCAGTACTCTTCTGAGTTATGTCACCTCCAGAAGTACTCGGATGACACAGCCATAGTTGGGTGTGTGGAGAGAGGACGGGAGGATGAGTAGAGGGGCCTTTTGGAGAGTTTTGTCAGGTGGTGTGGGGAGAATCACCTGCAGCTGAACGTGGCCAAGACAAAGGAGATGGTGGTGGACTTCAGTAGGAGTCAGTCCCCGCCCTCTCCTGTCTGTATTAGTGGGAAAGAAGTAGAAATAGTCACTTCCTATAAGTTCCTTGGAGTTCACCTGGACAACAAACTGGAGTGGTCCACAAACACTGATGCTGTCTACAGGAAGGCCATGAGTAGACTTTACTTCCTGAGGAGACTCAGGTCCTTCAGTGTTTGCAGCAGGATGCTCCACATGTTCTACCAGTCTGTAATGGCGAGCACCATCTTCTTTGCTGTGGTGTGCTGGGGTGCTGGCATTAAAGCAAAGGATGCCAACAGACTGGATAAACTCATTAAAAAAGCAGGGTCTGTTGTTGGCTTTAAACTTGCCAACCTGGAGGAGGTGGCGAGGGACAGAACGCTGTCAAAGCTGAGGACAATCATGGACAGTCCCTCCCACCCACTCCATGAAACTGTGAACAATCTGGGAAGCAGCTTCAGCAACAGACTTCTGCTACCACGGTGCTCTAAGGAACGGTACAGGAAGTCATTCCTGCCGTCCGCCATCAGACACTGTAACACATCTGTGTCTGTGCTCACAGACCTGGACTAATGCATCATCTAGGGTGCGCTATAAATATCAGTTACATCAACTGTATATATCTGTTATATATATATATATTGTATATGTAGATATATATGCATGTGTGTATACAATTGTCTGCTGCTATGTGTGTGTGTGTGTGTCTGTATGTGTATATAAGACCCCCTCTTGTATATATTGCATTTCTTTTACAAATTTATTTTTTTCCTTTATAGAGTGTATTTATTGTCTCCTTGTTACTGCTGCTACAAACAAATTTCCCCACGGGGATTAATAAAGTATCTATCTATCTATCTATCTATCTATCTATCTATCTATCTGCATGACCAGGTCTTTTTATCCCTGTGTATGTTCTAGATTGGACTTTAAAGCAGTCCCTGTCTCTTCTAGGAAAGCAACAGACGTCCAAAGAGTAACTGTTCTAACAACTCAGATATTATCATGAAATATTTGCAGAAAAATCTTTTTGGGATTTCAAAATGTGTAGCTGCATCAGACAGACAGACAAAAACAAAACAAGTCATTTCTTTTGTTCATTGTTATCAAGAAAAGAAAAAGAAAAAGTAAATTCTTTCACATTATTTATCAACAATGTGTGTCGAAGTCGGAGCGCGTCTTGTTTACAGTAGGGAACAGCTGATCACGCTGCGGAGCGCTGCGAGGGACAAACACATGATCCCAGCGGAGCTGCTTCGTAAGACTCGACGAGGACGCCGTTCAGGAAGGAAACTCCGGGAAAAGAAAAGACGCTTCAGGCCTGTTCTCCCCTCCGTCATCATGGGAAATGTGAGATCTCTTCCCAATAAGATGGACGAACTGGCGGCTCTGATCAGGCACCAGCGGGAATTCAGAGAGTGTAGCGTCATGGTTTTCATGGAGACCTTGTTAACCCCTCATACCCCGGACTCCATCATCACATTGGAGTCTTTTCATCTGCTGCGGGCGGACAGGACGAAGGACAGTGGTAAGAGGAAGGGAGGGGGCCTTGCTGTGTTTGTGAATGAGAGATGGTGTAAACCAGGACATTGTGTGGTGAAAATGGAACTGTGCAGCAGAGACATTGAACTGTTAGCTGTTAGCATGAGGCCATTCTATCTGCCACGGGAGTTCACGCATGCTATCGTGATAGCTGCGTACGTGCCCCCCTCTGCCAACTCTGACATGGCCTGTGACACACTCCTCTCAGTCACCAGCAAACTGCAGACACAGCATCCACAGGCCCTCTTCCTCATCTCAGGTGACTTTAACCACGCTCCACCCTCCTCTGTGTTACCAACATTTACACAATATGTCAACTGTCCCGCCAGAGACAATAAAACACTGGACTTATTTTATGCCAACACCAAAGAGGCATATTCTGCAACCCCCCTCCCCCCCCTAGGCAGGGCTGACCACAACATTGTTCATCTACAGCCTGTGTACAAACCTATAGTACACAGGCTGCCTGTGGAGTCCTGTGTGGTGAAGAGGTGGACCACTGAGAGCGAGGAGGCTCTGAGGGACTGCTTCAACACCACTGTGTGGGCTGAGCTCGTTGACCCCCACAGGTAGGACCTCAACACCATTACTGACACCATAACAGACTATATAAACTTCTGCTGTGAAAACACTGTGCCCTCTAAAAGGGTACGGTGTTTCACAAACAACAAGCCGTGGATTACCCCTGACATTAAAACTCTACTGAAGGAGAAGAAGAGAGCTTTCAGGTCAGGGGACAAGAAGGAGCTCAAGGAGACACAGAAAGAGCTGAGAAGGAAGATCAGGGAGGGCAAGGCCAGGTACAAGATGGAGGAGCAGCTGAAGCAGCAAAACATCAGTGGGGTGTGGAGGAGCCTAAAGACCATCTCAGGCTTCAAAACACCCCACTCCCAGGCTGAGGGGGGCCTGCAGTGGATGAACGACTTGAACCAACACTTTAACCGGTTTGACCAGCCACCCACTACTCCCCCCACGCAGCTGCCCCACACCTTGTCAACTGGACAATGCCCCACACCCGCAGCCCTTCACACCTCCAGCTCAACTGGACAATGCCCCACTCCTACAGCCCTTCACACCTCACTATTTCCCCACCAGCCTATGGACTCAGTAACCCCCCCAGCCCACCCCTGTCCTTCACACCTGCCCAGGTGAGGAGAAAGCTGAGGAGGATCAAAGCACGAAAGGCAGCTGGACCAGACGGCATCAGCTCCAGGCTCCTGAAATCCTGTGCAGAGGAACTGTGTGGGATTGTGGGGCAAGTCTTCAACCTGAGCCTGAAGCTGAGGATGGTACCACAGCTATGGAAGACCTCCTGTGTGGTACCAGTGCCCAAAACACCACATGCTAGGGATCCTAGCAGCTTCAGGCCAGTGGCTCTCACATCACACCTAATGAAGACACTGGAGAGACTGGTCCTGGGCCACCTCCGAGCTGAGGTGAGCTCAGAAATGGATCCTCTGCAGTTTGCCTACCGACCCGGGATCGGAGCGGAGGACGCTGTGATCTTCCTGCTGCACCGTGCCCTGACTCACCTGGAGAAGCCTGGCAGCACTGTGAGGATTCTGTTCTTTGATTTCTCCAGCGCATTCAACACTATCCAGCCTGTGCTTCTGAGGGACAAGCTGGTGCGGTCTGGAGTGGACTCACAGCTGGCAGAGTGGGTCCTGGACTACCTCACAAACAGGCCCCAGTTTGTGAGAGCTCGGGACTGTGTGTCTGACTCCCTGACCTGCAGTGTGGGTGTTCCTCAAGGGACGGTGCTTGCGCCCTTCCTCTTCACCCTCTACAGTGCAGACTTCAGACACAACACGGACGGCTGTGTCCTGCTCAAGTTCTCTGACGACTCTGCTATCGTCGGCCTGATCAGCGACGACGATGATGCAGAGTACAGAGGAGTGACGCAGGACTTCGTGGACTGGTGTCGGCCAAACCACCTCCTCATCAATGCAGGGAAGACCAAGGAGATGGTGGTGGATTTCCGCAGACACCGGTCTGCCCCCTCACCGGTGAACATCCAGGGAATGGACATTGTGAGAGTGGACTCTTACAAGTACCTGGGTGTTCACCTAAACCACAAACTGGACTGGACTGACAACACAGATGCACTGTACAGGAAGGGACAGAGCAGGCTCTACCTCCTGAGGAGACTGCGGTCTTTTGGTGTGCAGGGGACACTCCTAAAGACCTTTTATGACTCTGTGGTGGCTTCAGCCATCCTGTACGGTGTAGTCTGCTGGAGCAGCAGCATAACTGAGAAGGAGAGGAAGAAGCTGGACAAAGTCATCAGGAAGTCCAGCTCTGTCCTGGGCTGTCCTCTGGACTCAGTGCGTGAGGTTGGAGACAGAAGGGTCCTAGCAGAACTGTCATCTAAGCTGGACCATGAGTCCCACCCCCTGCAGAGCGTCCTGTCAGCTCTGCAGAGCAGCTTCAGTGAAAGACTGCTCCACCCTCGGTGTGTGAAGGACAGATTTAGAAGATCTTTCCTTCCTGCTGCTGTCAGACTCTATAATGAGCATTGTTAACACACAAACTGATTACCATACATCAATGTGCAATAACCCAGTTATTAGTGTGCAATATTTGTGTACTATAGTCGCTCAACTCAACAATCTCCATCTCATATTTATTTATTTATGTAGGTATATTTTTTATTTTTTACAGCAGCTATTTTCTTGTCTCTTAGTTATTCTGCCTTATTTAAATCTTGTTCTGGCCATATTGGCCTCTTACTTATATCTCACTTTCACTTATTGTACTGTATCCCTGCTGTTGCTAAATGCAATTTCCCCACTGAGGGACTAATAAAGGATTCTCTTATCTCTTATCTCTTATCTTCATGGTGTCAACATGTCAGTTCTCAACATTGTTATCAAAGTTAACAAATAGCAAAGAATGTCTTCAAAACTGAGCAAAAAATAAACCATCACATAACAAAATTCATATTTAGTACTCCTGCCATTAGCACGCAGTAGCGCTTTAATCCTGGCTGACATGTTCTCCACAAGCCTTTCACACTGTTGAGGGGTAATCTTCTCCTATTCTTCTTCAATTACTGTTTTTAATTCTTCCAAATCCTTTGCTTAAAACAGACCATTTCATAACCCAGCAAAGATTTTCAATGGGGCTCATGTCCGGGGATTGAGCTGGCCACTTTAACACCTGGATATTCTGCTCCTGCAGCCAAGTTCTACTTGACCTGGATGCATGGCAAGCAGCATTATCTTGCCCAAACATCCGCTTTCCACCTCCACTGTGCATCTTCAAACAGCCACAGCACTTTTCTGTAGAGAAGCCTATATGTCAGCTCAAGTTATTTCTGGCTTTTTTCTTTGCATCCCCAACAATTTTCCTGCCACTTGTGGCTGAAGTTTTTCTTGCTCTACCTGAGCGTAGCATGGTATCAACAGAAGCCCATATTTTCCACTTCTTCATCAGAGTTTGAACACTACTGATTGGCACTGTCAAATGTTTGGATATGTTTTTCTATCCTTTTCCTGCTTTCTAAAGTTCAAATACCTTCTCTTGTAGGTCTTTTCATAGTTCTTTTGCTTTCCCCATGGCTCAGAATCCAGCAAAGTCAGTGCAGCACTAGATGAAATGTGCAGGCGTCTGTCAGGAGCCCATAGACTCACTGACTTTTTCTACACACACACTAATTACAGCCAAACAGGTGACAGGTGTGGACAGTGACCCTTAAAAGCCATTTAAAGCTGTTTGTGTCAAATTGTGTGCATAGTATCAGGCCAAAACTTCAAGGGTATGTATACTTTTGATCAGGGACACTTGTCTCTATGATTTAAAAAGAGCAAATATAATAATGTGATAATAAATAACTTTGCCTGACCACTAATTCTGAATGAAAGAAAAACTTTTGCATGATCAAACATATTTTCTGAAAAATAATATTTCACACATTTTGCCAGGGTATGTAAACTTATGAGCACTGTGTGTGTGTGTGTGTGTGTTAATGTGATTTTCTTAAACCAGGCTGAAAAAAACTACACATATATGTTTTCTTTTCTTTCTTTCCTTCTTTGCTTCTTTTTTCCGTCTTTCTGAAAACTTTGTTACTAATACTGTCATCTAATACTGTCTGTATACAGTATAAAGAGCTTTATTTCCAACATGGTACACCTCAGTCATACTACAGTAACAGCTATCTGTAATGTATCCACACTTTGTAATTTGAGCCATCTGGATTCTTCCAATTGTGACTTTTGGAGCTGCATTTACCACTTTGCCTCAGCTCTCTCTTTCTCTCAGAGAGAGAAGAACTCTCTGAGGAGGGAAGAGAAAGAGAGAAGCAGAGAGAGAGAGAGTTCTCTCTCTTTCTCTTTCAGTGGAGAAAGAGGGTTAGCGTTACAGAAAACGCTCTTTCTCGCTGAGGAGGGCGAAAGAAGGCCATGCTCTCCTTCTCGCTCCCTCCCTCTCCATCGATAGAGACAGAAAGAGAGAGGAAAAGCGTCTCGATCTCTATCTGTCTCAAGGAGAGAGAGGGGAAGCTCTCTGTGTAACTCGCTCTCTGCCTGACAGAGAGAAGAGAGAGATCTCTTGCTCTTCCCTTTCTCTCTGCCTGAGAGAGAGGAGGAACCCAGAGAGAAAACACAGAGAGGCAAAAACTCTCCCTGCTGGAGAAATGATGTATAGAAATGGAAATAATCTAAATTTAAATAAGCATCTCTCTCTGTGTTTCTCTCTCTCGCTCCCTGAGAGAGAAAGAGAAAGTTTTTGCTCTCTCTTTCTCTCTCAGGGAGCGTCATAGGAAGGCTAAGTTGTTGATTGTCCGACTAGTTGTGTTAGGTCATGCAAGGTTGAACTGCAAATGGTGTCATAAAACTGTAAAAGGGTTTGGTAAACAGTTGCAATGGGGGTGGTTACTTACGATATATAATGAGCTGTTCTGAACTGTTTCTTTAGATCTGTGACAGAAGGTACAGTGTGCGTGTCACAGGTCTCCAGATATCTGAATCTGAATTACCCATATATACTTTGTATGAATAAAGTGTATTTTAAATTGAAGAATTTGAGGTTCAGTGATCCCTTCTTATTAATCAAGTCGGGGAGAAGAGACATAGTATTTCCCCAACAAGAGAGAGAGGAGGACAGAGTGTGGTGGCCCGGGTCACATCTGTACTCAGTTCTCCTGGATATTAACCTCACAGACGCTCAAAATGAACCGTTATCAGTAAGGATCCGCAGCATGAGCGGATCGAAAGCGACTGAATGCCCCCAGCAAAGACGTTGGTAGCCTGAGACACCGGCGACGCACCCCCACCAGAGCTGTCCCTACCTCCTCAGAAACATTGAGTCAGTGAAGGAAGGCTCCTCATTTATATCATCTGGCTGCCGCCGTAGTGACGTCAGAGCCGTTGCCAGGGAATCAAAGGCAGGTGAGATGGTGACGTCATGAGCCACACCTCCTCTGAGCTGCTGCTCACTGGATGCTTTTTGCTTTTGACTCCATTCACAGTTAAACTCTACAAACTGTTGAGAGTGAAAATCCCAGCAAGTGTAGGGGTGTTCTGATCTTTATGCAGAAATTGATTACTCTGTAAACCTTATTTTATAATAAAACATCAAAAGACAATTACTGTCTAAAGAATTCTATTTCACTTTTCATTAGGAGAAAAGTATTTTTCCAACACAAACTTAGTGACGAGGATGGGAATGGATATGTCATCTGGACTTGGAAAGACAGAAAGCAAAGAAATGCAAAGAAAGATTCCTCCCTGTGGGTGAGAAGCTGTCCTCAGACGGAGCCCAGTCATCGCTCCAATCCCAAAGGATTTAAAGGGAAAGAATCGCACATGGTGAGAAGTGTTTTGATGTTGCTTGTGAGAGTTTGCAGAGTTAATCAGATTGGAAACCGGTATATCTCACATAAGCACTTGCAGACAGACGTGTCTTGGTTATTATTGTAGTATTTGAGGATTTCTGGTGTATCTGCTTGAAAAAGTGGACCAGTTTATTCTGTGAATACAAGAGACAAAATAATCAGAGATAAAGGATGGGTAAAAGTCAGAGTAAGGAGAAGTCCAAAGTGGAGCCAACTCCCAAAATCCTCCCACCAATAATAAAATTGATGATTGAGAAAAATCCTGAAAGCATGAATCAGTTTAAACAGTGGGTTGATTTGGGGTTTCCAGGAAATGGCAGCTTTAGCCTGAGACAATTGGACCAACTGAAGACATGTTTGGAGGCAAAAGAAAAAAAAAGAGTGCAGAGCAGCATGCAGCTCAGTCCAAACATAAACGAGAGAAGCATGAACGGTTTAACGCAGACTGGAAGGCATATAGCATGTGAAGAGAAGAGAGACAAAAAACAATGTGGACACACAAGGACGTGGCCACATGGAGGTCGGTGACGAGAATGGGAATACGGTGGAGATGAACACTGGCAATATGACCCCAACATCTGTTTTGACTGTCATCAGCAAGGACACTGGGCTAAAGACTGTCCACAGAAGAATGGCTCTGTGCAGGCTACAGCTGCTGCAAAGTGAGTGTGGGACGGGGCGGGAGGAGAGGAGCGATCTGACCATAGCAACACTGACAACACCTAGCAAACAATGGCCATAAAGCTAGCTTATCAAAACTGCAGTTTGTCCAGACTTGTGTTACATATTTGGGACATGTGATCACAGCAGGGGGCAAATCTCTCTCTCCCAAACGCACTGAAGCAGTTCAATCTGTCCCAAAACCAATCACCAAAAAGCAAATGATGAGTTTCTTAGGCATGATGTCATATTGCAGACAGTGGATCCCAAATTGTTCAGAGAGAGAGGCACCTCTCTCTTCCATGATTCATGATAACAAGCTTTGTGCACATGACAAACTGACTTGAACTGACCAAACTGACAGAGCCTTCACTGACTTAAAGGCTTCTTTGCAGGCTGCTCCCACACTGGGACTGCCAAACCCTGACCTTCCTTTTACTCAGTTTGTTGACCAGAAGGACGGATACATGACCTCTGTTTTGACACAGGAGCATGGGGGTAGACTGAGACCTGTAGCTTATTTTTCCACCAAGCTTGATGCTGTTGCCGCTGGTCTCCCTCTTTGTCTGCGTGCTGTAGCTGCAGCAGAGAAGGCTGTGGTTGCATCACGTGATATTGTAGGTTATGGAGATTTGACTCTTATGGTTCCTCATGCTGTTGCTCATATTCTGCACACACAGAAGACCTCTCATCTCTCTGCACAGCGCTGGTTAAGATATCACACTACTTTGCTTGATATGCCTAACATTACTGTTTAAAGATGCAGTGTACTTAATCCAGCAACTCTCCTGCCAAGTGGAGAACCACATGACTGTCTTCATATTCTTGATGAGGTTTGCACACCCAGACCAGATCTTTCCACTCAGCCCATACCAAATGCAGACATGGAGCTGTTTGTGGATGGTTCAGCATCCCGCAACGTGGACACAGGTGCTGCTCGAGTGGGTTTTGCAGTAGTGACACCACATGACATTTTGCTCAGTGGCAAACTGCCATCACACTTTTCAGCACAAGCTGCAGAACTTGTAGCTCTTACTGAAGCCTGTAAACTGGCTTCAGGTAAAACTGTGAATATTTACACAGACTCGCGTTATGCGTTTGGAGTGGTGCATGATTTTGGGGCCCTCTGGCGACATAGAGGATTTCTTACAAGAGAGAATAGAGTACACCCTTCTGTCAAGATAATTTATGACCCCCCAAGTTGACCGCCAGTTGACCCCCTCCCTTCCCGCCACAGGACCCACGTGACCCCTGCCCCTCGTCCGACGCCCCCCCCCCCCCCTTCCTCCCTCCCCTGTCCGTCACTCCCCTCAGCCAACCAAGATGGTGTCAAATAAATAGAAAGAAATAAGTATGCTTTATGGAAACATGGGATGCTTTATGGAAACATGGGATGCTTTATGGGAACATGGGATGTTTTATGGGAACATGGGATGCTTTATGCAAACATGATGTGCTTTATGCAAACATGATCTGTAGATGCTCCTGTGTGCCGCGGCCCTCCTCCTCCCCTTTGCAGAATATTTGATGGCTTCATGCATCAGAAATGTGAGAAAATGACTCCCTTCTCCTCCACTTCCCAAATCCCACTTCCACCTGAAGAAACTAACACAAACATTCACAGAGTTTCACACAAACATTCAGAGTTTCAGGTCAAAAGGTCCTCTAAGGTATGAAAAAAAAAAACGGTGTTACCTTCACTTTGTGTCTCTAAAATACTTATTTACAACATGGGTCTGTTGTATTTCCTCTACTTTATGTCTCTAAAATGCGTATTGACAACGGGTCTGTTGTTTTTCAGGCGCATCACAAAAAAAAAAAGAAAGAAAAACGAAAGGTATAAAATGTGTAGGTGAGAAAATAACACCAGTACGTAGGGATCAGACTGTGCCGGCAAGATGAGTCGTGGTATGAATACGAATTTATCTGCTCGATCCTGTCGCTTTTAAAAAAACACAGAGTAACTAAATATAACATTTTATTTATCTTAGAGATTACCGTTTGCGCCGAAATACACTCTCTTCCGCGTGGAAACTTGTTTTCCGGTAAGTCTCCGCAGAGCAGCTATACATTTAAACGATTCATTTTGAAATGATTTAACGAAGGTTTTCCTTGTTAAAAGTGACTTCAGAGGAGCTGGAGGACCTCCACTTTACGCAGTCAGACTATGGTAAGAAACAATGAGCGATTCGTAGCCGCAATAAAGAGCCCTAGACGGGTCACTGATGACAAAATACTTACAGATTTAATAGACCGCGCTGAACGGTGTTTCGGGACATCTGACACATCTGCCGAAGTGTGCGGAGGAGACAGCGGGGACGAGGATTTTGTGCTGACCGTCCGTCCGTCTAGAAACCGCCTGAGACGCCGCCGCCGTGTTGAGCGTCAACATCAGCCCGGTCTCGGTTCGGACCCGTCCTCCGAAAGCATCCTGCCAGAAGTTCCGGAAAGAGAGTCCGAAGACGCTCCTGCTGTAACGGGTAAGTCTTTATTTTAATTTTTTCAAAGTCTGAAAGAAACGCCGCTGTCGGTTCGCCTCCTCTTTTCTGCCGCTCAAAATTTGAAATGAAAGCCGATAGGAAGTGAGGTCGAGCGAGCGAGGGGCGTACCCGTCAGAATCTTCCGGTGATGTTTTTAGAGAACAGCGCCGCCCTAGACGTTGGCGGAGTACTGTGTAAACTTAATCAGAATCAGAATGAGAATACGTTTAAAGAGTAACTTCCTCCTATACATTTTAAAAAGTAAATGAATTGAAATAATGATTCAATTATTGTGTGTGTGTCTACAGAATTTCAACCTGCCCCTCTGGAGGATTTACCTCCTGAAAACATCCAACCAGTGAGAGAAATAACGGGTAAGTTTTAACGAAAATAAAGATGGTAGATTTAAAAAAATTTGAACCAAGAGGAGTCTTAAAGTTTTTTTTTTATAATTAAAAATAATATGATGATTCGTGCGTCTGTCTACAGAGCCTCAGTACTGTGTAACTTAATGAGAATACGTTTAAAGAGTAACTTCCTCCTATACATTTTAAAAAGTAAATGAACTGAAATAATGATTCAATTATTGTGTGTGTGTCTACAGAATTTCAACCTGCCCCTCTGGAGGATTTACCTCCTGAAAACATCCAGCCAGTGAGAGAAATAACGGGTAAGTTTTAACAAAAATAAAGATGGTAGATTTAAAAAATTTGAACCAAGAGGAGTCTTAAAGTTTTTTTTTATCATTAAAAATAATATGATGATTCGTGCGTCTGTCTACAGAGCCTCAGTACTGTGTAACTTAATGAGAATACGTTTAAAGAGTAACTTCCTCCTATACATTTAAAAAAGTAAATGAAATAATGATTCAATTATTGTGTGTCTACAGAATTTCAACCTGCCCCTCTGGAGGATTTACCTCCTGAAAACATCCAGCCAGTGAGAGAAATAACGGGTAAGTTTTAACGAAAATAAAGATGGTAGATTTAAAAAATTTGAACCAAGAGGAGTCTTAAAGTTTTTTTTTTTTTTATCATTAAAAATAATACGATGATTCGTGCGTCTGTCTACAGAGCCTCAACCTGCCAAAGAGCAACCTGCTGCTGATACATCAGACAAACGGTTGAAGATCTGGGAGCCCGTGCAATTTAGAGAGGGATTTCAGCCTCACGGCTCCGCTTCTGGTTCCGCTTCCGGTTCCGGTTCCCGTCCCCGCTTCCAGCATTCACGACGCCGGAGGAGGGTACGCAGGGATCATAGAGCGCCTCCCACTGTGGTGAATATCAGTAACTCGACATTCCACTTCCACTCTGGGTTTTTTTTTGAAAAAGAGAAATGGATAAAGAGTTCATAGCAGTTCCTGTAGAGTTAGAAGAAATTGTAGAAGAACTGAATAACCTTCCACCTGTTGCTGAAATAAATGTTACAAATTCTGGTGCAGAACATTCTGGTGCAGAGAATTATTTTCAGCCCTTAGAAAATGCTCTCCAGCATCTTGTGCTTTTGTCAGCGGCAGCAAACCCAGAACATTATTTTCAGCCCTTAGAAAATGCTCTTCAAAGCCTCACCTCCCCTAGCTCACCCATCTTTGAGGATGCCCGAGCTGCGTCGCCGGTACCCTCATCGCCAGAGACAGAACCTGTTCCAGAGCATCGAGGCGGAAATTTTAGAATCTCCTCCTCCTCCCCTCCGACCACTTCCAGAACGACGACCCGCGACCGCTTTAACAACGTGGAAATAAGGCGTACTTTCGCCGTTCCTCCTCCCGAAAACGTACCCGATCTCGCTCAATTTTACATAGATGTTATGAGCATCCTCCGAGATTTGGCGGAGGAGGCAAAATCAAACGCTAGACGAAATGATGTGATCCAGTTAGAGTTGAGAGGAGAAAGCGTGCATCAACACGTCTCGGTGACCGTTGACGAAAACGGGGATGCCATCCTTCCCGCCTTTGAGGGTCTGCTAGAAAGGTTAGTACAATCCAACGCAGATATCGCCTCAGACGATAACCTGGAATTAATCGTCCAGGTGGTGAGAAATCCCAACGGCGGTGTCAAAAGAAAACTGCACAAAACTTTAGAGTGCGAAATCATTCAAAAGAAGAAACGCCATCTGTACGTGGTAAACAATAACGATGATCGTCTCTGCTTCGCCATCTGCCTAGCTCACCTCACAAACCCCGGGGTCGGCGTCAACGAGGCTGTAGAACGAGGGAGAGAGTTGCAGCGTCTAGCCGGTCTGAGTGAGCAGACGCCCGTGACCTTTAGCGACGTAGGTAAATTTGAAAATATTCTCAGACGTAAAATTGTGGTCTTTCACAAAACTACAGACGAGCGTCCTCTCTCTCATTTTGAGACCGCTTTTGCTGATCGTTCAAATCCTCTATTTCTGCTTTTGTTGCAAAATCATTACTACGGTATACAAAATCTGAAAGGTTTTCTGGGTGCTAGGTACGTTTGTCAGTATTGTTACAAGACCTTTGAAAACTCACACACGCACCGTTGCCCCGGCTACTGCCCCATCTGCTGTGACCTCTGTCCAGTGGGAGAGGATCTCAGCCGCGTATACTGCCAGGACTGCGGCAGGATGTGTTGTACGCCTTTGTGCTTTTCCAGACACAAAGAGCCTCGGCAGAGGGGTGAAAAGTGCATCAGTACTTGCGGTATGATTAAAAGATGCAGGGATTGTAGAAATCTGTACACCGTCGGTAAAACAGCAAAGTCTCACACCTGTCCTCTGAAGGCGTGTCACATCTGCGGGGAAAAAGTAGCCCTCGACAGTCTGAGCACGGAGCAGCACCGATGCTACATCCAACCTCTCCCGCCGGTGACGGAGCACGGTGAAAAATTGATTTTTTACGATTTTGAAACGTTCGTCGACAGGGAAGGGGTGCACGTCCCTTACTTGGTGTGCACCAAAACATGGAAGGGTGAAGAGTGAGGCTCTTACGGTTTAGACTGCGTCAGAGACTTTCTCCTGCGTTTCAGGAGACCTCTTTACCAGGGAGCCACGTTTATAGCCCACAACGCTCGAGGTTTTGACAGCTACCTGATCCTCAACTGCATGATAGAACTGGGTTACAAACCTTCTCACCTCATCATGCACGGCAGTAAAGTTCTGAGTTTCACAGATCCTGATTTCCGGTTAAAATTCATCGACTCGTTATGTTTTCTCACCATGCCTTTAAACGCTATGCCTAAAGCCTTGGGTTTTAGCGATCAGAGCAAGGGCTACTTCCCTCACAGGTTCAGCTCAAAGGAGCGTTTAAGATACGTCGGACCCTACCCCCCACCCAACGATTACGGTGTAGAACGCATGACATCGCATCAGCGAGCAGAGTTTCAGCGCTGGTACGAAACAGCTTCTCAGGGTATCTTTCACTTTGAAAAGGAAGCTCTGTACTATTGCAAAAATGACGTCCGCATTCTCTTAGAGGGATGCGCCAGATTCAGAAATCAGTTTCTCCGCGACACGGGTGTGGACCCTTTCAGCTGCGTGACTATCGCCTCAGCCTGCATGAAAGTGTTTCTCACCAATTTCCTGCCCCCTAAATCCTTGGCCATACCTTCGCCCGACAACTACAGGCGTCAGTGCAAAAGCTATTCAAACGCCTCCATCCAGTGGTTAGAGTGGGTGGCGCGCACAGAAAACAAGTTTATTCGGCACGCTCTGAACGAGGGAGAAAAACAAATAGGGCCTTACTTTGTGGACGGTTATGCCGAAATCGAAGGTGTAAAGTACGCGTGGGAATTTCTGGGGTGCTTTTATCACGGTTGTCCCACCTGTTTTCAGCCCTGCGAGACGTGTCCTTTGACAGGAACCCCCTATGAGGCGCTGCACGAAGCTACCTGTGAGAAATTACAAAGACTGGAAAATGTTTACGGAGTCCGCACGATCGTCATCAGAGAACACGAATGGTCAGAGATGACACGCTCTCACTCCGGAGTGATGGCCTTTCTCAAATGCTTTCGAGCCCCCAAACCTCTCTCCCCTCGCCAAGCTCTCTACGGAGGCAGGACCTGCGCCGTGAGGTTGAGATACACGGCGGCCTCTGACGAAACCGTGCAGTACGTGGACGTGACGTCTCTGTACCCCTACGTCAATTGTAGCTTTGCGTACCCGCTAGGCCACCCGACCGTCGTATACAAAGACTTTGATGACCCACGAAACTACTACGGGCTCATCAGCGCCGTCGTTTACCCTCCTCGCGGGCTCTTTTTTCCTGTACTGCCTTACAAAACCTCTCGAGGCAAATTGGTGTTCACCCTCTGCCGTACGTGTGCTGAAACAAACAATCAGACATCCTCTTACAAACACGACGATGAGGCTAGAGCGTTGACGGGGGTGTGGGTCACCGTCGAATTCAACAAAGCTCTGGAACGCGGTTACAGAGTCGCAGAGATGAACGAGGTGTGGCACTTTGACGGATGTAGCGATTCCATCTTTGTCGACTACATACACACCTTTCTGAAAGGAAAGCAGGAGGCTTCGGGGTACCCCCCAGAGGCGTGTGATGAGGAAAGCAGGCAAAAGTACATCAGAGACTATCGGCTCCATCAAGGCATCCAATTAGACGCAGACAAAATTGAAACCAACCCAGCCAGGAGACAGGTGTCTAAGCTCTGCCTCAACAGCTTCTGGGGCAAGTTTGCGCAGAGAAGTAATATGACTAGAACCGAGCTGGTTAGCGAGCCGGAGCAGTTTTTCCGCTTGATGTTTTCAGGCCAGTATCGAGTCAAGTACTTTTCCTTCCTCAGCGACAAAACCGCCATGGTTCAGTGGAATTACCACGAGCGATGCGTCGTACCTCCCGGCAGATCCAATAACGTTTTCGTCGCCGCCTTCACCACCGCCTACGCCCGTCTCAAGTTGTACGAGTATCTGGAACAGTTGGGAGACAGGGTCCTCTATACCGATACAGATAGCCTGATTTATTCGGTGAAAGAGGGGGAGTCCCCCTTGGAACTGGGTCATTATCTGGGGGATTTGACGGATGAGCTGGGAGGCGACAGCATTCAAGAATACGCCGCCGCCGGTCCTAAAAGTTACGCCTACCAAACTAGAAATAGTAAAAAGGTAGTGATGCGCGTCAAGGGTATCACTCAGACCCGAGACAGCAGCGAGCGAGTCAACTTTGACGGTGTGAAAGAGCTGGTGGAAGGTTATTTGGACGAGTCTAGGGAGAGGAACGGGGTGATTCAAATCCCTCAACACAACATCGTTAGGGATAAAAAGAGACTGCTATTGAAAAATTCAGCATTTCAGAAAAAATTTAGAGTGGTATACGACAAAAGACGTCTGTTTAGTGACGGGACGAGCCTGCCTTTCGGCTATTGATTTTGAATCGAGTCTGTGATGGAGGAAATTAACTTTGATCCTAGACTTACTGCACCTTTTTCATGTCTGGTGGTGGGACCCAGCGGTTGTGGGAAAACCTATTTTGTAAAAAGTGTTTTAGAAAATTTAAAAGATGTTGTAAATAGTGTACCTGAAAATGTAGTGTGGATTTATACTTCCTTTCAACCTATGTATGCTGAACTACAAAAGATAAATAAAAACATTAAATTTGTTGAAGGTCTGCCTGAGTCTTTTGAAGACGACAACCTGTTTCCTCCCGAGCAGAGTCATTTGATTATTCTGGACGATGTTATTTTTCAGGCCTCTGACCATCCTGAAGTGGTTAGAATTTTCACGCAGTACAGACATCATAGACCAGGGATGTCAAAGTCAAATACACAGAGGGCCAAAAAAACAAATTTGCTACAAGCCAAGGGCCGGGCTGATTCAGTGTTTATTAAAACATATTGAAATGATTACACATAGCCTATTGAACAAATACCTAACAAGGTGTATACTATTTAGGCTAATGTTTAAATGAATAATCCAGTATTTTCTATGGTTCTGTCAGTAATTTCCAGTGAAAACATTTTCAACAGGCACACAGACAAAAACAAACTTCCTTTAAAGAGAAATCACGTCCTGTACATTAAATGAATAAAGCAATATTGTCTTATGGCTCTGTTAGTAATTTCATGCATCCACCTTCCGTTTAGCCATTTTTTAGGGAGGGGGGTAGCTGAAAGTCCACATCTGCTCTGACTGCTGATGGATAATTAAAACGATGCCCGCTTGCTGCACTGCAATAGCGCGAAGAGTTTTGGTAGTCATGACAACCAGGCTAGCACTGCAGTGAGTCTGTTCGCTACCGTTGCATTGTGGGTAATGTGGTATTGGCGCACGCAAAACGGCAGCGGGCGGCTACGGCCAGCGGGCCGGTTCTAATACTAATCAAATATCATCCCGGGGGCCATAGAAAATTCTTTTGCGGGCCGGATGTGGCCCGCGGGCCTTGACTTTGACATATAGGTCATAGACGTATGAGCGTCATGATGCTCACTCAAAATGTATTTCATCGAGGCAAATACAGCCGCACCATCAGTCTGAACAGTAATTATATGGTGCTCTTTAAAAATCCTCGGGATAAATTACAGCTGAATGTATTAGCTCATCAGATCTTTCCGTCCCAAAAAAACTTTTTTCTGGAAAGTTTTGAAGACGCTGTCAAAGACCCTCACGGCTATTTAATCCTCGACCTCACACCCACCTGCCCAGAACGGTACAGACTGAGGACCGGGATACTTCCCGGTCAGTGGCCGACGGTGTACGTCCAGAAACCCAGATAAATTCCTCCTCACCATGTCGAAGCGTATAAAAAGGAACGGTCCCTTACTCAAAGCTCTGTACCTGGCTACGCCTCAGAAACGTCGAGATATTCTAGCTCACTGTTCGCCGGACTTTCTCAGCGCCCTGTGCGAGATCGCCGTCAATATTTTGAAAGGCAACATTCCCCTCTCGTCTCAACAATATACGAAACTAAAGAGACAGAAAAAAATTATCAAACTGTTGGCGGACAGAAAAGTGGGTTTGAAACGCAAAAAACAAGTGTTAAAGAAGCAGACGGGGGGATTTCTTTTACCCCTACTTTCAGCCGCTATACCTATCATCGGAAACCTCATAGGAGGACTTATAAGAAAATAAAATGTCTCTGAGGACGAGC
This sequence comes from Toxotes jaculatrix, assembly GCF_017976425.1. Taxonomy (NCBI): domain Eukaryota; kingdom Metazoa; phylum Chordata; class Actinopteri; family Toxotidae; genus Toxotes; species Toxotes jaculatrix. The sequence goes on along the minus strand of NC_054395.1, from coordinate 243,616 downwards.
CAAAAAATGTTTCTCCTCTCACCCCAGCAGCTGAGCCGCCTGACCCGCCCCGAATCTTCTTCTATCAGACAGACGGCCGAAGATGATTTGGACGTTCAAATGAGAGAGATCTTAAACGAACCCGGATTGAGTTCCTATGAAAAAATCAAAAAATACAACGCGCTCCTGCAAAGATACCTCGCTCTGATCAAGTAGGGTCAGAAAGAGGAACGTCGGGTCACTTTGTCTTTGCATCATGACCCGTCGCGAGAGGAGCGGGAAGGAGTTCACGCCGCGGCGGACACGACGGCGGCGCCTTCGCCCGTACCGCAAAAGGATTTGACGGAGCGGGATTTAGATGAAACGGCTAGTGAGATATTAAAAAGTCTTCCTCCTCGCGATCGCAGAAACACAGAGTACGTGATGAAGAAGTTAGCCGAAGGTGAGGGGGGCTGGACTTCGAAAGGGGAATTTGTTTATAAGGGGAAGACTGTGAAAGGGTCTCATATGATCGATTTATTTAAAAACCTTTCTTATAAAAAAAGAACCCCACCGCCGGCTGGTTGGACTAGTTTCTTAAGTATTCTGAACGATCTGAACGTCCCGTTATCCGTCGTGACTAACCCTCAAGCGCGTGAACAGTTGCATCGTCTCAAAACGGACGACTTGCCAGATCTTTGGCAGGAAGAAGAACAAGAAGAGAAAAAAAGAAGAAGAAGAAAAGTTAACCTATCTCCGCGATGGATTAGTCCGTCGGAAGAGGGAGAGGATAAAAAAAGACTGAAAAAACCTTCTAGATGGATCCACTTTTCCCCATAAATGACTCATACTCTGTCCTTTTCTCAATAAAATCTTTATTCATCAGCGTTCACGCGTCTACGGTACATTTTTTATCACGCATTTTACAAGAAAATAATAATAAACAGGATCATCTGCAGCAATCTTTAAACATTTGTAAAGAGCAAGTCAGGTGGGTAAAAGAGTCGCACGGGGTAGACTTTCGGATACAGCGTTTGTATTTTTTCACAAAGTCAGAGACCGTCGCATCATTTTTGGATGCATCTCGGTGGTACAGAGACAGTACACGTGGAAACGATAATCCACGGGCGCGCTGGCAGAGATAATAAACGCAGTGTTGCCCGCAGGTAATGGACAGGGGGTGTTGAAGCTGTCGATTGTGGTACAAGATCTCTGTAGAACGGTTTTCCAAAAACTGCGAGATACTCGAAGGGTAATAATCAAAGTGTGGGGGCAGACCGTAAGAGTCGAAAAAGGTAGCCGCGCCTTTTTCTTCCAGAGTCAAAGCCAACCAGTGTTCTCCCGGCATGTGGGAGGGGTGTGTGTTGACGATAAAGTACACGGGGGTTCTGAACGACAAAGTGAGTGAGGAAAGCTGGTCCGAGGCCCACACGCCGCAAAATACATCCCCCAGCAGATGGTGCAAAAGATTTTCCAGCTGATGGTTATCCATTTATTTTTTTTTCTTTTAGTTAATAATAATCCACCAGCACCTGTCGTTTTGAGTTGATTTCCAAAATGGAATCGTAACAGGCGTACACAATCAGAGTGGTAGTGTGGGGCAGGGGAACTCTGAATCTCATCTCCAGTCTTAGATTCCCGTTGGAAATGGGGGACAAAGCGTCGTTGTCTTCTCCCGGGTTGAGATTGAATACAAACAAAGAGTAACCGTCGTTAAATTCTCGACGATCGATGCTCAGAGGTAAATCTTTGAGATGTCTCCCTGTGGCCATGAACACGTTGTAAAATTCTCTGACCGAAATCCCGTCGTTAAATCGGGGTTGGAAAGCTTTGGCGGGAATCTGTTTGCCGTCCTGACAGAGGGCCAGATATTCCACGTCGTTGTGGATAAAATTGAAGGGTGACAGCTCTCTCGACCCTGTGAAGGCTTAGTGGTTTACCATGCCCAAAACCACGTATTTGGGCATAGCCCCGAGAAAGAGATTCTCCTGATTACATACCCTGGAATTCTCTGGAATGGAGTAGGTTTTTACGTTGATGCGCGACAAGGGGTAGAGCGCGTTACCCTTCAGTAAAGCCGCTGCGTGACCTAAGCGTACGGCCGGGGAAACGGTGACTTTTTTGACAAACAGAGAGGCCCCTAATATCTTCAGACGAAAATTGGAGTTGCGGGGCCCCATCAGGCAGAAAGAGTCGCTGGAGCGGTTCAGTTTAATTCTCATATCCACGTTGTTCAAAAGGAGCCTCTCGCAGAAAAACAGGTCGCCGTGGAGAGGACCCACCAGGTGTACTTCTCTAGAATTGACCGTGAAGGCGGCTCTCTCATTCAGCCCTCTGTTAGGCCCGTTATTGATCACTATGGAGTCCATGGCTCCCGCCGTATCTTTGTAAAAAAGACCCGCGCTAAATTGACTCTTGAGCGTGTCTCCTGAAAAGTTGAGCAGAGTTTCAATGATGGCTCTGTAAGGGTGTGTGGAGCTAGACTGAGAAATCAGTCGATCCCCCAGAGTCACGTCGCATTGGCTGAACATTGTATTCAGAGGATAATTCACAAGGCCCACCGGCGCATCATTCGCCAGGTCGGTACCGTCGACGTTGGTAATTTTCACGCGCACGTGTAACAAAGTATTGTTGAGATCCAAATACTTTTCACCATCTCCTGGGATAAAAAACTCAATGGGGCCCCCGTCGGTGATGGCGGAGAGAGGTGAAATTTCGGTGTACATCTTATCTTCGACAGACAGCTGGGTCATGGGGGCTGAAAATAAATCCAGTTCCGCTAGAGTGCATTCGGGAGATTTATGATGTAAAAGAGCCATTTTAAAGAATTATTTTCCCCCCTAGCGTTTAAAAGATGTCAGACTTTCTGGTAGACTTCCTTCCCTTACGCTTGCTTCTACCGAGTGAGTTTGTCTTTGAACCCTCACGCGCTTTTTTAGACGAGCTGAAAACACGTTCTCCAGGCGGTCTCTTTTTCAATCTGCGCGATAACACAAAAATACCGCCTGATCCCTCTTGCTTCTTGTGACCGGTTAATTTCTCCGTTGCCTGGCTGATTACATCCGATGCGATGTGGCTAGCGGCCGATTTAAGATGAGGTTTAGCGATGGCAAAACCTCTTTTGAGCAGAGGGGACACGAAACGAAATAATTTGGAAAATATAGAACCTATACCGCGACCGTACATGACGGGTGCTCCGTAAAACCCAGGTAAGGCACCCCCGACTTGACTTTCATAATAGCCGACAAAGCGATGAGGATCTTCTCTCCAGCGTATCTGAGCCATGGCTTTTCTCTCTCGAAGCAGACCGTAGCCGCAGACCGTCCGATAGATACTGAACAAGGGCCTTATCAGGCATCGTAGTTATATAGAGACGGTGTTCAACGTCGAAAGTTAGCCGGTTTAAAGTGTAGCTTGACGATGGTCTTGCCGTAAACAAAGTTTACGTGTCTGTTGCGATCCGTTTTGATCTCGATGTGGATATTTTTGATGTACTTTTTTGACACGGGTACGTAATGTACAGTATGATATCTGATGCTCACCGTATCGCCAAAATGCCCTTTGATGTTGACCACTCCCAAAAGCGGGGAGTAACTATCGCCCACCGTTTGATACTGAACGAGGTCCGTGTAAACGTACAAGCTATTGAGCCCTGCGTCGAGATCGGCGGGGTAGGTGGCGGGACGGTTGGGTCCGAGAGTCCACCATTCCTCCGGTTTTAGGCCTAGCATGTAACCCAAGCGAGTGGGGACGAGGATTCTGTGCCGGCCGTCTCCTTTGAAGTCAAAGCGTTTGGTCACGTTGTTGAAAGAAATGTCGGCGCCGGGGATGTGCTTTTTTAATGGCGGGACTATATGATCCAGGAGTTCTTTTGGATTGTCATAATATCCTCCCCTACCAAATATCACGTTTGTCACCGACCCTGCTCTGTCAGGCGGTTCACCTTCTTTCAGTTTTGACAATACAAAATAAGACCCGACCGGAGATAAGTTATACCAGGTGTGGGGGTAAACGATTTCACAGAGACCTACGACCCAGTCTCCGCTCAGTTCGATGGGTTTAGCCAGATCCGTCGTGTAACTAGAACTGGTGTTATTTTTAAACATTTCCAGACTGGCGTTGGAAGGCAGGGTGACGTAAAACCCGTCTTGGTTCAAAGAGTCCATACTGAGCGAGCGAGCGAGCGACTAGAGGAACGAATAATGAAAGCCGCGGTCGCGAGGCACACAGATTTAAATGTCTTTCAGATCCGAGGCTTTGACCCAACTGTTGAATTTCTCAGGCCAGTTTTTCCAACGTACTAAAACCTGTTTTACACCCCTGACGGTACGCCGTTTCAAAATTTCTTCCACTCTGTACGTTCTGTCTTTAGCCATTTTTACTTTCTGCAACTCTGCTTCGTAAAACGATCCCTGGATAGGTTCACCATCATAATCTTTGAGCCTGTATACCGGAGGGGTACGAGGTAGGTGGTCTGACACCGTAAACACTTCGTCTGTGAAACTTTGTTCGTATTTTTTATCAAACACCCCTCGTAGTTTGGATATTCTGACCAGTTCCCCCTTCTTAAACTTCATCTTTGGCGCCTCTCTGTGTCGAGAGGGAAACGTGCCGTACAAATTTTGAAACACTTGAGAGGCGTTCTCCGAGGTCACCTGCGTAGGAGTCATTTTAATACTGCTGTGGAAGCTGTTGTTGTAGCTGTCGACCAAATGTTGTAAGACGTCGAGGTATCGATGAGTATTGTTGGCCGTAAAATATCTCCACATTCTAGTTTTCAGCGTACGGTTAAATCTTTCAATCACCGAGGCCTTCAGGTCACTGGCTGTAGCAAAATGTACTATACCGTACTTCTTCATCAGGGCTTCAAACTTTTGGTTGAAAAATTCTTTACCCGCGTCTGTTTGCAGCTTTTCCGGCGTTTTGCTGTCTTGGAAAATAGATTCAAAGGCCGACGTTACTGCATCGGCCGTCTTTTTCTTTAACGCCCGGACATAGGCCTTTTTGGAAAATACATCGATGACCGTTAATAAATACTTGTACCCGTCGTTATGTTCGGACAGAGCCTGCATGTCACAAAGATCAGCCTGAAATTGGTTTAAAGGCCGGGGGACAAACACTCGGTTTCTGGGAAAATGTATTCTGGAGGGTTTGTGCAGAGTGTAAGCGTCTTGCTCGGATAAAAACTCTCTGACGTTTTCGGCCTTGACTTTTTCTCCCGTTTCATCTTGCACGGCTCTGCGGAGTCGATCTACTCCTCCAAAGCTGCCCGGATGAGCAGGGTTGTAATACACTCTTTTCATCACCACGCTCTCACCCATCCCTCCCTTCTTCAGTAGTTTCTAACGCTGAAATGAAGCAACAATGAGACTAGAGTGCTTTTTATTGTTTTCTTTCTTTCTTTATTTTTTTAGGCGCATACATGTTTCAACAACACCAAAAAAATAGCTAAATACAATGTTTAAAGAAAATAGCTAAATACAATGTTTAAAGAACATAACATAATACAATGTATGAAGAACATAGCTAAATACAATGTTTGAGCAAAATAGCTAAATACAATGTTACAATACAATGTCTGAGGCGACGGAGCTAGGGGACTGCTCGGCGTCTGAGGCGATGGAGCTAGGGGACTGCTCGGCGTCCTCCGCGTCTGAGGCGACGGAGCTAGGGGACTGCTTGCCGTCCTCCGCATCTGAGGCGATCTCTGCATCTGAGATACTGGAGGCGGGTGATGAAGGTGGTGGTGGTGAGGGCTGGTGTGGAGACATACCCTGAGTGGCGGGGGCTGGGGATGGAGGCGGTGAGGGCAGCGGTGTAACCGGAACCTGGGCCTCTTCCATGTCTGAGGACTGTAGTGCGGCGTGAAGCTTGGCGACCTCGATGCTGCCGGTACGCCGGAAGTGGAGCAGACCGTTGTGCATGAAGCCCCCTTTTGAACAGCAAGCCTCGTCGTGTTCCATCTCGTCACCGAACATATCTTTTCTTCACTTTCCAAGTCTCTTTTATAGTGCTTTGAGGCGTGGTCTAGGAGGATGCTGCAGAGAGGCGGGGGGGGGGGGGGGGGGGGGGGGGGGGAAGGGGGGCTGGAAGAGTCTAGAAGGTCAAGGTTTTTTTCACCACTAAAGCCTCCCTCCAGTTGCGACAGTTACGGAAAAGAGTAGTGATATTTCCTTCCGCTTCGCTCATCGTTTCATGCCAGACACGAAACGGCAGGGCTAATAACGTACGGAATACGCCGCAGTCTGAATTGAAATACTCCAAGACAAGGAACTCCTTACTGCCCGGATCCTCGGACGTCCGCAGGCTGACCCGGAGGAACCATCGACCGCAGACCGTAGTTTTGGACAGCCATACGGCGCTGAAAGTGATCTTTTTCCGTGCCAGCTCCGCATCGGTGGGGAGAGGCTGCAAGCTCCCACAGCTCTCTGGTGTTGGGCAATCACACTCGATGACCTCTAACGTCTCGGGGACCTTTGCGACACGTCAATACATTAGCAAGTGTTTCAGCACACCCCAATCGACAGAAGTCAGCGTAGCTATGGTGGACAGAGTTCCCAAGGCTTCATCCTGACCCCGCTGATACAGCCACAGCTCCCCTGTTTCGTACTTGAACGCATAACCCCACCATCCACACAGTCCGTAGGGCTGTAAAGACCATTCTTCTTTCAGAGCCACGGAGGATGGCGTCTGCAGTCGTCGCAGATACACCGTTGTTCTCTTGGGGGTATTCGGCCTCGAGGGCGACTCTTCATAGACATTGATGGGAGTCTCGCTAATCAGCGATCTGGTTAGATCAGGCGTCTTTTGCTGAGGCAGACTGACGACGTCTTCCATCATGGTTTCTTCGGTGTCTGTCTCAGAGAAAACCGCTTTGCGATCGTTGTCACACCTCATTTTTCCCGGCATGATGACTGCTATACTGCGCTGCCTCTTTTGCAACTTTGTGTTTTTCAGAACCTTTATATTCGTTTTCAGCTACTATATCTCCTACAGAAAATGGGTGGCGGAGGGGAGGGATGATGAGGGGTTTTCCCAGGGGGCGTGGACCAAGAGGAGGGGTTTGTGACGTCATACTAGGGGAGGGGTCACGTGGGTCCTCGGGGGGGGGGGGGGGGGGACTAGGGGTAGGGGTCACGTGGGTCCTGTGGCGGGAAGGGAGGGGGTCAACTGGCGGTCAACTTGGGGGGGGGGGGGGGGGGGGGGTCATAAATTATCTTGACAGAAGGGTGTACTCTATTCTCTCTCTTACATCTTCTGGCAAGCCCATCTCACACCACAAACTTGTGTCTGCATTGCTAGATGCCATCCTCCTTCCAGCAATCATCTCTGTGATTAAATGTGAAGCTCACACTAACAGTTCTGACTCTATTTCTACAGGAAATGCTGCAGCAGACGCAGCGGCTAAAGCTGCTGCATTGTCTGTTTCACCTTTCATGGTTAACTGTTTGATGTTGTCTAACACTCTTGACACCTGCTCACCTGCTGATGTTTCTGTTCTGCAGTCTCTTTCCTCAAGAACGCACCATTTGGTCAAAATCAGGTGCCACATTTAAAGACTCAGTGTGGACTGGTCCAGATAACAAACCTTGTTTGCCTCGTCCTCTCTTCCACTGTTACGCAAAACTGTCCCATGGGAGAGACCACGTGGGCAAAGGGGGAATGTGTGCTGCTGTTACATCATCGTGGTACACACGTGGTTTTTCAACTTCTGCACAGGACTTTTGCAGGAAATACATCATTTGTGCAGCCAACAACGCATCAGGGGCTATTCATATGCCACCTGCCGGTCATCCACCTCCTGACAAACCCTTTGAACATTTAATGATGGATTTCATTGAACTAACACCAAGTGAAGGGAAAAGATACTGTCTTGTAATTGTTGACATGTTCAGCAAATGGGTTGAAGTTTTCCCCTCTTCCAAACAGGATGCTGGAGCTGTGGCTAAAGCACTACTAACTGAAATTATTCCTAGGTGGGGAATTCCTTCAGTCATCAGCAGTGACAATGGACCAGGATTTGTCAACCAGGCCCTGAAAGAAGTGTCAGACTATCTTGGGTTTGACATACGTCATCATTGTTCATATCATCCACAGAGTGCAGGTGCTGTTGAAAGAGAAAATGGCACCATTAAAGCAAAACTTGCTAAATGCACCAAAGACCAGTTTCAGTCTTTCGTGGGTTAAAGCCCTGCCACTGGTGCTTGTCCACATGCACACGCGAATAAGAAACAAACATGGTTTGAGTCCATTTGAAATATTGTTTGGTAGACCCCCTCAGACAGGTGTAGGTCCAGTTAGGCACCCTCCCCTTACCACAGGTGCATGTGATGATGCTATGTTGAGATACTGTGCCAATTTGTCTACAACCTTGTCAGCATTGCATTCACAGGTGAAAAGTGCCCTGCCATCTGCAGCCACAGCAGTCCTCCACAACTTACAGCCTGGAGATTGGGTTCTCATCAAAGATCACAGACGCCGTCACTGGAAACAAAGGCCATTCCAGGGCCCGTTCCAGGTTCTGCTGACCACTGAGACAGCTGTAAAGGTTGTGGAGAAGGCCGCATGGGTACACGCCAGCCACTGTAAACGGGTTCCTGAGCCAACAGCCGACATCTAGACTCCAGAGGAGTAAAGCTAAGGAGGTGACACAAATTCACCTCTAGACCCAGAATAATGGTCTAAGAATAAAAATTGACTCATCCAGACGTTGAGGAAGACAACTGGGGTGCACGCCGTGCGCTGCCCCTAACCTGCAGCTGCGTTGGAACCATCTGCAATATAAGAGTGAGGGGTGAAAGAGCGCCTTCCTCCACCAGTAGCGTGCCAAGCTCCAACGAAGTGACTACAGAGTAAAGCTCTGTGTCACCAACAAGAGCAACAGTGTAAGGTCTATTGATAGGTCAGTCACACACCAGATGACCTCTCTGACTGGGCCTCGTGATGATGATGATATTGATGTTGATGTTTTGAGTGTTTGTATTTTCCCCAGCTTGCTATCAACCTAAGGACGTCTGTGTCCTACTAAAACAGCTAAATGCATATTTTAACATTTATCAGCTAATGATGTGTCTACTTAAACCCAAAGGAATGTAGTCACTGATGATATGATAAATTTGTATATACTTTAGTGTGGCCATTTTATGGCCAAAGGGGGAATTGTAATGTCAATTTATCATATAACCATAAACTCTTTTATCAAGCATTCGTATATTCTCATAAACTCGTATATTCAATTCTGGGTGAAGTACATACAACTTGACCTGAAGTGACCTAATGTGCTGAGTATGCTGTTCATTGTGTTTTGTGAAGACACCTGTTATGTCTCCGGTGCCTCCGAGCACAACTTACACCTTATCTGTATTTTTTGACCTTCAGATTATTTTGTCTCCCTGCCATCCTGGTATGTGAGAAACAGGCATAAGTACTCTGGCAACTTGTAACCTGGGGTCAGACCTCTGTAGCATGGCATGCTGTGTGGGCTCTGTCCTTTCTGCAGAAATTGATTACTCTGTAAACCTTATTTTATAATAAAGCATCAAAAGACAATAACTGTCTAAAGCAGAGGTGTCAAACCTGTTCCACAAAGGGCCGGTGTGGCTGCAGGTTTTTGTTCCAACCAGTGAAGAGCACACAGTTTGACCAATCAACTGTCTGAAGACTGAGATCAGTTGATTAAATGAGTCAAGTCTGGTGTGCTGCTGCTTGGTTGGAACAAAAACCTGCAGCCACACCGGCCCTTTGTGGAACAGTTTGACACCTCTGGTCTAAAGAATACTATTTCACTTCTCATCAGGAACAAAGTATTTTTCCATCACACTTTTCCATGTTAATTTTTTCTATATATAGAATATATATATACTCCCATTAACTTATATGGATCACAGCTGTTAAGTATTATATTGGAACGCCTTTCACTCATTGTGTTATTTTGGACTCTTATTGTGAAGTTTGATGTAACTTCCGTGTGTGATGTTGTACACGCACCGCGCGCCAGTTCTGTGCATCGGTTATCATCCAGAGACGAAAAGGATGGGCATGATTATTTTTCTCTTTGTAACTTCTTTATGTAATGAATAAATACGCCAGAAGGCTGAAGGAAATGATTCACGTTTGTTTGGTCCTCATACGAAGAATGAAGACTGCGCACACTGCCTTAACAACAGCGCTAGCAATTGTTGATCTTAATACAGTTTAAAAAGTGAACGTCTGCTGTATGCAACCATGAAAAACTTGTCTCAACAAGTCCTGTCCCACTGTCCCTACACTCGTATTTTCTTGTCAGCTCAACAAAGACATGAGAGTTGGCATTAGAACGCCTCTCTGATGCACCTCTCTCACCTCACACACGTCATTTGCGCATGCATATTACACCCAACCTTTCAGTCGGACTGAGCGGGAAAGACGCCCACGGAGCTTGTACGGTATGGAATAACCTTGTCTGCGGTGGTGACAGGATCTCTAACGAGTTTTTAACGAGCAGTTTTTAAATCGCACGAGTTTTGTCTCATCCAACGTGTGGACGACTGCTGGACATTTACTGCTGCCGTGGCCAAGGCTGCATGTAAAGCAAGTTGTCAGCTCATGGAATAACATTATCAACGGTCCATATCTGCTTAAACCGGTAAGTGTGTGTTCTGTGACTACGTTCAGAGAAGGTTTCGCGGTGCTGTCCGTCGTATTATTTCGCATTAAAGAATGAGTTGTTTAGTTTAAGGTGGCCATAATTGGCGGGGTGGTGGTGGGGTGCTTTGCTAGCGGTGTCGGATCTGTGAATGTGGACAGAGAGAAGCTTAGTGGGCTAGCAGTGTTGCACTGTGTGCGCAGTCCAATTAGGCAGTTTTTCTAAAATACCGCCCGTAATAACATTTAATGGCCACAACTGTGTGCCCAAAATGGACGCTCTATTTGTCGGTCAGTTACATGAGTTTTAATGATGATGGCAGTTTCATTGTAGTTTGTTAGCAAACGGAAGAAGCTTGCATTGCTACTAGCTTACTTGTGTTGACTGGCCTTGAAGGGAGGCTCCACGTCGTCCTGTACTGGATTCACGCTTTTCGTCAGTAGATGGCAGCATAGGATTAGGAATGAATAAGGGAGAAATCAAATCTGGAATTTGTTTAGGCAAATTACAAAATATATGCTGAGTCACTTTTCTGCTGATGCATTCCGTTCTGGGCGGTCTGGTGTGCAGAATATATTTTTCTATCACACAAAATCATCTTTTATTTCTTTTGCTGGCTTATATTAAAACTGCTGCGTGTTTATTTCACTTTGTGATTAAGCCAGGACTTTTCCCTGTATTACACCTTGGACCATGCTTATCATGTACAGGAGCATGTGTGGTGTTGTTAATGCTTCAAGATATATCATATTGCTAAAATTGTGAAATTGTAATATGAGCTGATTTTTGTTATTTTGCAAATGAATGGGTCCGCAACAAAACTGAATGTGTTACATGTCTCTTGTGTTTCAGGATTTGATCGTATGCAGTGCAAAGTTTGCAAGTTCACAAGCTCCAGTCAAGAAATTCTTCTGAAACATTGCCGTCTTCATCACGGAAAAGGTGCACACTGGCCTTGTATTCATATAGACTGTGTTTGTGTATTCAAAACACCTGGTGCACTGAGGTCACACCTCTCTAGATGTCACACAACTGTGAGAATTCATGAAAATTCAACCTTTCAGTGTGAATTGTGTGATTACAAAGAGGTTTGCAGTTCTAAAACTGTTCTTCACCATCTTGGACATCATTTGAAGAATCGCCAAACTGTAAAATGTCCCTTTCTAAATTGTACATTTGAATCAAAGTGAGGATGTCAAACCATATGGTTATGAAAAGTTTCTTGAACCACTGATTAAAGATATAAGGTTTCTAGGAGAACAAGGAATGTTTGTTAAAGTTGTGGATCAGTTTGTCGAGGGCACTGTATTTTGTGTGTGTGCAGATAACCTTGCAGCACACAGCCTTGCAGGCTTTCATGAAAGTTTCATTGTTGAGAAGTTTTGTCAGTTTTGTTTGATAAGCTGGGACCAAATTGCAGCCGCTGAATTAAGTGATTTTCCATTGAGGGATATTGATCAACACAACACTTTTGTGGAAGAGCTTATGCAGAATGATAATGTTCAAAGCATTTATGGGGTAAAAACTGACTGTGCTGAGGAAAAATGGACTTTTCTTTCATCCAATCACTGGATTTCCTCCAGATGCTTTGCATGACCTTTGTGAAGGGATTGTCCCTGTAGAACTATCCCTGTGTTTGAAACATCTCATCTCCAAAGGTTACATTACATTTGATGCATTGAATGACTGCATAAAATCATTTCCTTACAAGTTGTCAGACAAAGTAAACAAACCACAAAAAATCCCAAAAGCAGGCTTTGAATGCTGTTACAGGCCTTTGGTGGAATTATGGACAATGAGATTGGAAGCTAAGCATCGCTTCTTTAAAAAAGTGATCCATGACACCTAGAATTGGAAAAATGTGCTGCTCACTCTTTCCTCATCACATCAGCAAATGATGGCATTGCATTTGGACAGTCAGAAACTTTTCAAGCTACAACTCTATGTTGAATCTGTAAAAGTGGTCAGGGTTTCACAACTGGAAACTTCACTTCAGTGTGAAATTCAGAAGAAGTACCCACATGTTGACTGTGTCTTTCTCTAAATCAGTTCACCTGCATGGAACTGGGTATGCTGAGGGCATGATTGTATCTGCTGGGCAGTGCAGTGGCCTCCCAGAATTCCACAAGATTGTGGCCCTTCTTGTTGATGCTGAGCAAGTGACACTCACATGTAAAAGACTTTCCTCTTGGTACATTGAACATTTCAGGTCATACCAGCTTGTTGAAGGCCACTGTGTTGAACTCATAGTCCTGGAACAAGAGTTGCTGATGGATTATCACCCTCTTGCAGCCTACACAGTTGGCGCAAAGCTGGTGGTAACCACAAGGACGTTCATTCTTCAGTAAAGGATCTCAAGATATGGTATGTAGTCTGACAAAAAGGCTTTTCCTTTTGTTCATATCATTCTATTTATTTCTGTGGCTCTTCATCCTTACAGTACACTTTGATTACATAACCCTGGACCGACACTTCTAATATTTAGAGATAAAATGATAAGCTAATCAATTATTAGGTAAATCTGGGAAAATATCTGTCATGTATCAAATTATCCAATACTTTCCAATACTTGGGTTTCACTAGTTTCTCTCTCCACTTTTCAGGCATTGTTACTTGGTGTGGTTATCTCTCTGAAAGAAGCGCGGCGACTCCAGCTTCCTCAAGTACCAGAATCTGTGGACCAGCTTGCTGATGTCATTAAAGAGAGACTTGAACTTCAAGGTGATTTTTCAGTGCAATTTGAAGATCCAGACTCTGGAAATGCACTATGCAGTTTGACAACAATGTCTGAACTACCAGCTGAGTGTGCAGTTCTGCTTATTGTTGGGGACAGTGATTCCTCTTAACTAGTCTATTGGTTCAGTGTCCTCCCTCCATACAGCCAGTGTCCACTCTGATGATATCAGGTCCAGCTTTACTGATTCCATCCAGACCAGTTTAAGGCATGTCACACAGTGGCCCTCTCCTTTTCCTATCCCTAAGTTCTCATATGATGTGGAACTAATGTTGCAAAAGGGAAACGAGACTTCTGACAAGTCAAAGAAGGGCCTTGATGTAACCAGAGAAATTCAAATGGAAATTTGGGATAAAATTGCACAGGCCATCTTTCAAATCAGAAGCCACCCTGAGAGAGATGAACTGGAATCTGTTGCCTCTTCACTGGTTCCCAAGTGTCCATGCCTAAAGGAACCAGGTAGCATCACAGGCTATGAGGGATGGAAGACAAGCATCAAGTACAAGCTTGGAAACTTCAGATCCAAGCTGCGTCGTGCAGGCTGCAATGAGGTGGATATAAACAGTCACAGAAAACGGGGTGCTGAGGACAACAGTCCATTCACCCTGAAAAGGCCCAAACGTGGGGAGGTTAATCATGTTCCAGATTATCCACAACACCACAATGATTTCACTCTTGAAGAAGAAAGACTTCACCTAGTTGAAGAAATGAAGAAGAAACACAAGGGACAGAACACTGATACAGCACAAGATGGAGCTGACATTTTCCCTTAGACGTAAAGAGATGGTTGAGGGACAGCCCAAGGTATCAGAGGTCCAAGAGAGATGACCTGCGCTGTTTTCGTGTGAGCAGGTAAGGCTGAGATTGGTGTAATTTTCAGTTGTCTTTACATTTAACATTGTGGCTACAAAAAAATACATCATTTTAACTGTATTATTCAGATTTCTCAAGAATTTCGTCGGATCACAAGCAAAGACCCCCTGGAGTATTTCAGAGCATCCCTTGACATTTATGTGCCTCGCCTGCTGAGACTGTACCAGGCTAGGAAGGGGCCTTGATGCACTTGATGAAAAGGTAATTTACTGTAAAAGTCTGAAGCTAATGCATGTATAAATGAAAAAAAAACCCATTTCATTCACATGTAGACCATCGGACTGCTGAGTTTTTCAGGAAAACAGTGGAGAGTCATGAGAATATGTCAGCTAATGCAAAGGGTTCATTGTTGACATTTAATAACTATTTGAATTATAGATAAAGCACAGCAGGTTAGTAGACGTCATAATTGATTACTTGAAATAAAAACTAAAAGTACAAGGCCTGACTTTTAGTTTACATTTGCAAATTAGTCTCAGTCTATGCTAAACAGCGCACAATGCACATCATTCAGTTTTTGCGGTTCATGGCCAACTCAGAAATCCCAAATGTGGATTTACTCTGAAATATTATGGAAGAGTTCAAGAGTAAGACTACAAACTTTTTTCCAAGATTTATGTCTTGGAATTGATGTGTAATTGAAATGAAAGACATGAACTACAAAAAAAAATTTTCACCAAGGTTTGTGGCTGAACTCAAAGGGCGTGGATTCAAACTGACTACACAGAAAATTTACCTCATGATGTTGCTGGATTTGTCAAATATATTTTGAGCATGGGCCCTTCAAGTGTGAGGCTTGGAGAGAAGGCTTTCAATGCCCTCAACGTGGAATTGTGGGCAGACATTTGGAGTAAAGTAGTGGGACTCCAGCTGGAGGTGCCAAGAAATAAGCCAGGCAAGTTTATTCAAACAATTAACACCATTAAAGATGTCATTTTCCAAGTATATATACTTAACTGCAGCCACATTCATCAAGGCATGGAAACATGCTCAGTTTATTGAAATGGCACCAAAACAGACATGGAAGTGCAAGTGTCTCAGGTGTGACTGGATAAAAGTCTACAGTAACTGAAGGAACTTTCAGCACCATGAGTGAGGAGGACTTTGCTGTCCTTCAAGACAGCATTGAGGGCAAAATAGCTCCTCTGGAAGTCAAAAGATGTCATAATCATCACAATGATATCATTGAAATATTAAGGATATAGATGAAAAGAGACTTAGACTTGACTTTATTGATCTCTTTAGGATGACTCCCCTGGAAATTGAATTTCCAGCAGCTTACAAAGTAAAGAAGCAGCACACAGGGCAGTTTGCAAACAACAACTACTTCCTGCAAACAGGTCTATCAAAAGATATGTAAATAAAAATAAAAGAAAAAAGAAACAATAAACTCTTAGCTAAAAATGAACAATAAACAATAAATTCTTGGTTAAAAATAGAAAATAGAGATAATAAAATCAAAATAAATATAGAGGACCGTACATGGCATTGTGTTATTGTACAGTGGATAAATACAAGATACAGTTCAGTCACCAAACACGCTTCATTTTGTGGATTGTTACTCTTCATCTTGTGCCCTGATCAGGTGAATTAATAAGAAAGACAGATGATAAAGCTAAGATTCAACTAGAATCCTCCTTGAGCATTAACATTTCAGCTCCGTCCTAATGTGTATTTGTTAATTGATAGTATGAAGCATCAGGTAATACTGTACATACTTTGCAGCAGATCCTAAAGATTTTCTTTGTATATGATTACAGTTAAGATTCCTGCATTGAAGGATTCTACAAGAGACCACAGGAGGAGTCTACAATATGGCTCAACCCAGGGACAGTCTAAGAACTTCTATGATATAATATATATTAGATATACCTACATGTAATATTAGCCACTTCAGGTTTTATTATTTATTATTCATATTCTCTTTGTATAGCAGCCACACTGAAGGAGAAACTAATAACCAGCAATAAATGAGTGGCATGTCAGAGAGTGTGCTTCATTTGACAGTGTTCATGCTGTTCTTAGCGGACAACCTGTGGAGAGTTGAGTAAATCAGCCGTCAAAAATTGATTCACACCCTTCCTGAGGTTACACGTTTGGGGATTCAGTAACCCAGCACCTCTTTTACAAAGTCAGCTGTGATGAAGAAATTAAAGCCGTTAAGTGATAAAAGCACTGAGCAGATTTAATGTTTGTGGAAGAAGGAGTCAGACGCCATTAATAAAAACACGTGTGTCTGTGTATGTCTGTGTCTCTATCTGTGTCTCTGTTGCAGCTCAGACTCGAGGGTGTGCTTGTTTTGTCCCCATGTCGGTGCAGGTGTGGCGTCTGTCGTTCCAGCAGCCGTATGCAGGTCTCGTGTTGGACGGAGTGAAGATGGTGGAGAGCTGCTGGAGGCCCCTGCTGGCCCCGCTGCAGAATCGGACACTGGCAGTACACATCGCTAGGTGGGACTGGGAGGGGGAGGAGTGGAGGGCGGTGCTGAGCGGCCCATTGGGAATGGACCAGGTTCAGATCCGGGAACTCCTGGAGTCTGTTGTTGCACGTTGAAGTCATCTGCTCTGTCTACTGCGGGTTAGGCTTAGGTGGAGGGACTGATGAACTGGAGCTGTGTAGGGTGCAGATCACTGTACTGCACTGCAGTCTCAGAGTACTTATAAACTGGCTGCTTTCCCACCTCTGCTCCACCACACTCCTCCTCGAGCTCAAGCTTGCCTTCCATCGCCTCCTCCTCGCCCTTCTCACCCATCTGATAGGAGGAGCCCATGAGCTTTCTGTGCTCCTGCTCAGCCTCCCTGTTGCTTTCTTTCTGCTGCTGCTGCTGCTGATGTCCCGGCATGAGCGGGAGTGGCTCCCACTGGTTTTTCACGTTGTCATCTGTGGCATCTTGTTCCTCAAGCCATTTATTTCTCTCTGTTCCACCCAAATCTGTTGGTCATGGGTGCAAATCTTTTCCTGGTACCACAGCAGAGCATCTTTTACTTTGGAGCAGACTGATGTCTTGTCCTCATGGGCAAAGGACAAAACATCAGTGAATTTTATTTCCCAAAAACAGACATTTTTTTTAAAATTTGTCAACATACAATCATAGAATAATATTGAATGTACTCAACATTTCAAACATTAAACAACAGTCATGTTTTATGTACATTTGTTTTGGGACTATAGGATTGTGGGTGTAGGGGGGGTTTCTCTTTCCCAGCAGCCCTCTTTCTTCTCAGAATGACAGGACCATATGAGCGCTCCTCAGGGGCGTCGCACCCGTGGGGGATGTGGGTGTTTTAACACCCACACCTTTCCCGGCGAGAGGGTTCAACGCCCACAGTTTTTTTTCTGCAGATTTTCTGCAGTTTTGCGTAAACGCCTCACAACTTTCGCTCCGTTTCTCTGGCCTCTCTGTGCTCACGCTTGCTGCGGCTGCCTCCTCTCCCCTCCCTCTCCTGTTCTTGCTTCAAACAGCTCTGAGGGTTCAACATAGTATGTTCCTGCTCAGACCTGTGGTCCCAATGACCAGTGGTAGCTCCAGGATCAGTTTCTCACTACCAGGGATGTGGACTTAAATCATCAGAGCGTACTCCACACGGATGATGTTGCAGCTCAGCATGGATGGTTCTATTTTTGGTACTCTGATGGTCTTTCCCTGCCAGGCATCACACATACCAGAGATGGTTTCCTCGCACTGAGGAGGCCAATGGCCTTGGTGCAGCCATTGGCCTGGTAGATGTGTTTGGCAATGATGGCAGCCTTGGGCACCACAATACGGGAGCAAGTTTTCTCAAACTTTGCGCTGATGTTGATGTCTTCACCCTTGCAGAAGCCACGTCGGTCAATTTTTGCATTCAGGTCAGAATGCAAAAATTCTGGGCAGTGACACCTGGCCATCAGGTATGAACATACAGGTGACTTTCTTCTGCTTCATGCCACCTGTTGGAGACAGCAGGTCTGGGGTGTTGACATCCAGGGGCTCCTCCACTTCAAAAGGTTTCACTCAGAGTTTTTTAAATGAAAGGCTTTCCAGGGTAGATGTCGGGTTTGTGATCCTTTATATACTGAGAAGTGTGAAAATGTTGATTATGTGGATTTAATTTCACAATTTTAATGTCAAGGAAATGTGGACTTTAGGTCCACATTTAGGGCTTGACATGATGTCATAATGAATCGACTGGGTCCAGGTCAGCAGACTGTTTTTTTCACCTGCCTGCATTTAAAGACATTTAAACACTGCCATTAAACAGAGTAAACTACAGCGCTGTTCTACGTTAATGTCCGGTGATATTACCTTTTTTGTGCGCTCATCATGTTAATCACAGTCTCTGCATCGGTGTATTCTTGCTCATAAAGTTTAGTGGCCATGGTCATATGATTAGTATTATGCGATGTCACCGCAGCAACCCTGGTTCGAATCCTGGGCACGGCTGCGCTGATTTCACTCCTCCAGCCTTTGCTTCATTTTCTGGTAAATTTCTAATGTAGTTGCAGCACTGTTCGAGGTTTTCTTTAGCATTTAACAATCGATGGACAGCGGAAAGGAAATGGATTCGCCTATTAAAAACTTTAGACCCACTAGATCTAAAGGAAAAATACCAAAGATTTTTAAATAGAAATAGAGGAAGTGGTAATACACAATATCTGTACAAACTATTCTCCTCTTTTAACCTCCCGGACTCCCTAACTCACCTCCTTCACAGGTCTCCCCAGCGGGACCCCCCACCCCCCTTTATTTATTTATTTATTTATTTTCTCTATTTCTCTGTTATTATTTATATTGAAATAAATAAAGAATGCACATTTTTTATCGACTGTTATTTATGAGAGTTGACTTAAACCACTTTTTAACATAAAAACAAAACCATGTATAGTTCACTGCCCTGAGTAGAAGACAGGGATGAACTGGGTTTGAGTCTTGCCTAAGACAGACCTGCAAGAGTGTAACTGTGTGTCTTATCATAACTTAAATTAAAATTTTTAATAATTGGGTAATATTTTAAAATATTTTTAGAATCCATGGTACCACACTTAACACATCATGCAAAGGAAAAGAAAAAAAAATCCACTGAAGACAGCCCTTCTCCAGATGGTGGATCAAGAGGAACTTGCCATGGACGACAGCCTTGTGAGATACTGTGTGTCTAACCTGTCCAGTTGTGCCAAATTGGTCTGACAAGGATGGTTGAATCATGCACTGCAAAAACTCAAAATCTATTATAAGTATATTTTTCTAATTCTAGTCAAAATATCTCATCTCAATTAATATAAGACCAAATCACCCAAAGAGAGAGATGTAAGCGAGATAAAGGAGGTTGTTCTTAGACAGTGCATCTTGAATATCTTATTAAGTGAAACTGTCTTGAAAACATCTTGTTTTGAGTCATATCTCAGATGAAACAAGTTTTTTTTGACATGTCATAAGGTTTTTAAGCTGCTGTGTTATTTGTAAAAGATGAATCGTCTTGTTTCAAGAAACAGACTTGAACTGAGACAATAGATCTGCTTTATTGAAAACTGCAGGTCAACATGCACAACAACTCACAATGCACAGTACACTGTGGCTATTTTCTTATTATTATTTTCCACCAAACTATGTCCATATGACATGTAGCAAAGACAGAGGCAAAAGATGGAATTATGCTTCCTTCTCTGTTCTGTTGTACTCTAGACATACTGCACCACATAATTACAAAAGTAATAAGTAAAAATAAATGCTGTCATCACAGTGTTTGTCAGTGCTTAAAAAATTTAAAAAATCAGCCCAAATTCCCCAAATTCCCACGCTCAATACAGACTCAAGAATGATGTTTGATGATGTCTGTAAGATTATACTTCAGTGGAATGTATTATTATTGAAGTTTATATAGTAGTATGGTGTAACAAGCTTTTCAGCAACTGGTTCTAACAGTTCTTTGATGGTCTTATCCTGCAAATGGGTGGAAGCAATTTGACAGAAAGGATCAACAAACTGGTCAAATATTCCCATTGCATCACTCTTTAGTTGACCCAGGTCCCCAGAATGACTCTCAATCATGTCGCTTATTTGCTTTTTTGGGTGCTCCAATAATGCGTCCTGATATTGCTGGACTCCACTCACCATTTGGTTTAGCTCTCTGGGGAGTAGAAAACAAACAAAAAATACTACATTTTAAAATTCATATAAAATTGCAGTCAACATGCAAATTACCCTTCAACTAACCCGTCAATTACATAGTGACATGCAATGATCAAAATAGGCTATTTCCAGCAAAACCATTATGAAATAATATGGCCTTCAGCCCAAAAGGACAGTGCTAAATAAAAGTGTAAGTGTTGGGTGTTTTATGTTGTCTCTATTCTTACCTCATGCTCAACAAATTTAGTGGATGGGCAGATTTTGTAAGCAAAGTATGTGTCTGTTTGCATATATAGCGGGGAAGTGAGATCCGATCACAAGTGGTCACTGAAGAAGCATGTGGAGACACATTCTAATGTCAGGTGTTTCTCTGACATACCTTTAGCTGTCCACCTGAGATCGGATCTACCAAGATGCCAGGTCTGAACAGTGGCTAAGTCATTCTACAGTTTAAGCTTATTGCTTTTAAGCTTGCTACTAAAAATGAAATATAATTGATTGGAAAATCAATGGCATAAATGACCTGTATCAGTCGATAGGTTTCTCTGGCTTGAAGAAGAAAGGTAGTTGCATGTTTAGTAAGGTCAACATTCATGCGACCCTCTCCATCTTCTCAAAATCCACTCTGATAGATACAACAAACATATCTATTAAAACAGGGAAAAGTTTGGCATTTGTAGGTAGCACCAGCAGATAATCTGACAACTACCTGGGTAAGCTAGCTAGCTAGATTTCTTCCCATAAAAAGGGACAAGATGGGTGTATTTTTACTGACTGGTGTCTTTATTTTGAGTATGTAAAATAACATCAAAACAAATAATAAACAAATAAGCAAATAATCAAAACGAAACAAAACAGTACTACAAAAAACAATTACTTTGACAGCATCAGAAAAAACTTGGACTTCATGAGTATTGGAACTGACTTGCATCCCTTAACTTGCTCTCGTGCCAATAAATTCACATTACTAAAGGCCTTTGAACTGAACTTGTATTCTAATAACCTATAAGGAGACAACTTCCTGTAACACACTGTCCTGATGACATGTCTCACCCGCCAGTTATAACTTTTTGAATGATAAGTTAATAATACACATATTATAGCCTCTATGTTTAATTCAAACTGTTGAAGGATAACCTGGAATTTTTCATTTCTTGTCATTCACTTGTTTAAAATTAATTTTAATTTTAATTAAATTTTTGCTTGTGTATTGACTTACCACTGGAATGACGATGCTTGAGCCCTCCGCTTCAGTCACAGCGGTTGCATTAGTTTGTTCGTTTGCGGCTGTCCTTTCACCTGCTCCAGGTAAACCGTAGTGAGTCGGTCCTCCTCCGCTGCTTCAACTTGGAGAAGATGATGCGCGTGTGTCTGCTTCGCGTGATAGTAGAAGGAGTTATACACCCTGTACTCACGTGGACAGCCATCCATCCTGCACATAATGCAAAAGTCAGGGCTGCGACTGTGCATGGTGTTAATGTGAATCATAAGTTGTTTCAGAGTCAATGCCACAAATATGTAGCATATGAAGCAACGCCAAATCATGTTGGAAGCAAAGATGTCACAGGCAAGAGGATGGTAAACTGGTCACAGGTCGGTAGAGCAAGACTGCAGCAAAAACGCGTTGCTATGGTTACACTTGCCAGTTAGCTGCCGCAAATAAGAATGTGGTCGTAAACTAACGTTTTATGGGATCGACTTGGACTCGAACTAGGACTGAGTCTATCGAATTGACGTGTTTCACTGCAAGTAAATTAAAGCACTGTTTCCAGTGCTCATTCTTTGCAGTTCACATCACACACCCTTTGAATATTATCAATGTTTCAATGTGTTTTCAGTGTTTATTGTGTATCCTTGCAGCCAGAGACAGTGAGGTGAGCTAACGTTAGCTAACAGCATGGAAGAATTTAGATTAGTTTAGAGTTAATATCATATTCTCTGAATTCAGAGTCTGCTTGGAATTGGTGCAGGAATCAGGATTGTATTCTTGGAATTTGGGAACAGTATTTACATTGTTGTCTTGGAACATGGGTTGCATCCTGGAATTAGACTTTAGTACATCTCCCTTCTCCTTGAGAAATGTAAGAACAGCCACAGCAAGCTAAATGAAGAAAACAGAAAGTAACAAAGAAGCTAAATAAAGCATGAAGAAGTATAAGAAGCTAAATACAGCACGAAGAAAAAAATAAATAAAACATGAAGAAATACAGTTCAAGTATGAAAGAATAGAAAAGACTTTGCATAGTGTTGGGTTAAAGAAAAGTATTGGGAAGGGTTATGTTAGGTTATGTTTGAGTGTTATTGAGGACCCAGAAGCAGACCAATGGCAGATGGCAGGGAAGGGACAAATTTAATGGGGAAGAACAAACACAAAGCGAGTCCAAAAGCTTTCAGAACTGATAGGAGAAGGGAGGCTGAAACGGCATGGCTGGCAGGTTACTGGCTGGAGGAGCAGTCCGGAACACAGGAGGGTTTCTGAGAAGAAGAGGAGCAGAGAGCTAGAGTCACTTGACAGAACACAAGGTTAATCCAGTAGGGATTCACTAGAAGAATAGTTTGCTTGGCAGCGAGAGAGTTACCACTGACGGCAATGCAGCGTCGAAGTGAAGCCCAGCTCCGGCTTAAAAGGAGTGAAGACCGGAAAACGAGGTGCAGGTGTGCCAAACTCAAGCCAGCACAATCAGACTTGGAGTGGCGGTCTCAGCCAAGGGATGGACCGTGCACCTCCCGTCCCTCTTAGCGGACGGGCACAATCTCCATTCCCTAACCTAACCCTAACACTTGGTGATGGGGACTCAACCCACGTCCTAACCCTAACAGTGATACAAAATTAATGATTTGTCACCCATACAAAATCCCAAAACAGAGGTTTGCTTTTTATTTCAGTTTTAGGCTTCATGGTGGTACGCTACGGCAGGAGAGCCCAGCGTACTCACCAGTGCTCAGATGATTGTGAGTCTATTGGACATGCTTCTGCTGGTACCTTTTGGCCACCCTGTGTCACCCCGATCACTCTTTGGATGTTTTCCTCGGGAACCAGGGCATGGTCAAACTTGAAGGTACTAATGTAGTAAGCTGGAATGTCAGCTGTTGCTAGGGGTTCTGATATCTGAGCCACGATACCACACTCATCGAATCCTAAAGGCTGTTCCCTGATGCAAACCATTTTCCAAAGCTCACCAGAAGCACTGGTGAACAGAACATTGTTTGGAAACCTTTGAGTTGTCTGTTCATCCATGACCAGAGCGATGTAGCCCTTGATGAGAGCCAAAAAGTGTCACCCAGGAAGTGGTTAGAAGAACAGAGTTGCTGAACTTGAACTTAATTGTGGAGCTGCTGCATCTGGATGAAGGCAGAACCCATGTATAAAGACTTTGTCAGAGGCATGGCGATCACTGGTGCAACTGGAGAAGTCCTTTCCTTGATGTATAACTTGCGTGCACTGATGTCAATGCTGCTTTCTCTACTTCTCTTTTTCCTTTTCTTGTATGCTGGAGTCTCCTTTGTGAGCATCAGTGCACTTTGAAATATTATCACTGTAGTCACCAGGTCTGAACTTCCTTTGTGATTTGTGCCGTGGGAA
Organism: Toxotes jaculatrix; assembly: GCF_017976425.1. Classification (NCBI taxonomy): domain Eukaryota; kingdom Metazoa; phylum Chordata; class Actinopteri; family Toxotidae; genus Toxotes; species Toxotes jaculatrix. The sequence goes on along the minus strand of NC_054395.1, from coordinate 219,741 downwards.
AGTTGTTTCTGTCTGTTTCTAGGGAACCATACAAGAAATTAGTCATGTGACCACAGATTTTTGAGTCAGCCATTTTACTCATCCTGTAAAGAAGAGAGCATCATTGCATGAGAGGTAAGCATATTTAAGTTCAAAAAACTGTTTTTGCCCTTCAAAGTAAAATTTCTATGATAAAGGGGTTTTTTTTAGGGCCCGAGCACCGAGTGGTGCGAAGGCCCTATTGCTTTTCTAATGTTTATTATTAGGGCCCGAGCACCGAGTGGTGCGAAGGCCCTATTGTTTTTGTAATGTTTATTATTAGGGCCCGAGCACCGAGTGGTGCGAAGGCCCTATTGTAATTCTAATGTTTATTATTATTATTTGTCCTCCCAAACAACTGCATTTTTCAACCCCTTCCCATGCTCTAAAACGCCTGAAATTTTGCACACTCATCAGGTCTGGTGAAAAATTTGATATTTTGTGGTCGTTGTAAATGGGGGGGGCAAAATGGCTCTGCAGCGCCCCCTTGAAATTTTCAAAACCCCCCTCCCATTGGGCTTAGTTTGTCATAGGTGCATGAAAATTGGTACACATGTTGATCATACCGAGACACACCAAAAAGTCTCTTGACACCATGACCTCAACCCAACAGGAAGTCCGCCATTGTGGTCGGAAGTTGGCGATTTTGGCGAATTACACCATTGGTATGCGGACGAACTCGTGCTAGGGATTTCACCTGATCCACTTCATATTTGGTGGACCTCACCTCAAGACCATGATGATCAAAAGTTATAACAGAGGTTTCTCTAAGTTAAAGGGCGTGGCCTCTGTGGCCCGCCAAAGTTTGGTGGCGTTTGGTGAATTTGCCATGACATTTTGAATGGCTCTCACGTCCACATACTTTATCCAAACATCTTCAAACTTTATGAGCATGATCAGGGCTCTGCCCTGAACGCCTCCATATGTCAAACTCCCGCCTTACTCGTGGCGTCCCCTGCTGGTAACAGGAAATGACCTATTTTTACTCTGAAGTGTACTGCTCCTTAATAGTTGACACCATCGGCTCCGTTTCTGCTCTACAACCTTCCCAACTACTTGGTGAAGCTACATTATAAAGGCCGTGAAGCTGGGTGCAATGGCATCTGTGTGGCGGCGCGGCAACTGACGATCCCTCGCCGTGAAATTACGTTTGGATTTGTAATGACCTTAACCACCTCCTATGATCCTAAAAATTCATACACACGTTCTTGGGGGCTGGTCCTAGACTCTGATGGGGTTTTTGTAATTGGGCGGGGCAAAATGGCTCAACGGCGCCCCCTTGAAGATTTAAAATACCCCTCTCCATATGGGTTTTTTTGGAGTACGAAGATGAAAATCAGTACACATAAAGAACACTTCGGGACGCACAAAAAAGTCTCTTGACACCATGACCTCAACCCAGCAGGAAGTCAGCCATTTTGTTTTTGGCCGCCAAATTTGAGTGCTTTCCACCATTGGTATGCGGATGAACTCGTGCTAGGGATTTCACCCGATCGACTTCATATCTGGTGGACCTCACCTCAAGACCATGATGATCAAAAGTTATAAGAGACTTTTCTCTAAGTTAAAGGGCATGGCCTCTGTGGCTCGCCAAAGGTCGGTGGCGTTTGGTGAATTTGCCATGACATTTTGAATGGCTCTCACGTCCACATACTTTATCCAAACATCTTCAAACTTTATGAGCATGATGAGGGCTCTGCCCTGAACAGCTCCATATGTCAAACTCCCGCCTTACTCGTGGCGCCCCCTGCTGGTAACAGGAAATAACCTGTTTGTACTATGACGTGTACTGGGGAGAAGAGGAGAGGACATAGGATGACTCTGGTACTTGGCTGCGCTGGCTGCGACTCCCGCGGGTCGCAAGGGGTGCGAGGGCCCGTCATCGCTGCTTGCAGCTTTAATTATTATTATTAGGGCCCGAGCACCGAGTGGTGCGAAGGCCCTATTGTTTTTGTAATGTTTATTATTATTATTATTATTATTAGGGCCCGAGCACCGAGTGGTGCGAAGGCCCTATTGTTTTTGTAATGTTTATTATTATTATTATTATTATTATTATTATTATTATTATTATTCCTCCCAAACAACTGCATTTTTCAACACCTTCCCATGCTCTAAAACGCCTGAAATTTTGCACACTCATCAGGTCTGGTGAAAAATTTGATATTTTGTGGTCGTTGTAAATGGGGGGGGCAAAATGGCTCCGCAGCGCCCCCTTGAAATTTTCAAAACCCCCCTCCCATTGGGCTTAGTTTGTCATAGGTGCATGAAAATTGGTACACATGTTGATCATACCGAGACACACCAAAAAGTCTCTTGCCACCATGACCTCAACCCAACAGGAAGTCCGCCATTGTGGTCGGAAGTTGGCGATTTTGGCGAATTACATCATTGGTATGCGGACGAACTCGTGCTAGGGATTTCACCCGATCCACTTCATATTTGGTGGACCTCACCTCAAGACCATGATGATCAAAAGTTATCACAGAGTTTTCTCTAAGTCAAAGGGCGTGGCCTCTGTGGCCCGCCAAAGTTTGGTGGCGTTTGGTGAATTTGCCATGACATTTTGAATGGCTCTCACGTCCACATACTTTATCCAAACATCTTCAAACTTTATGAGCATGATCAGGGCTCTGCCCTGAACGCCTCCATATGTCAAACTCCCGCCATACTCGTGGCGTCCCCTGCTGGTAACAGGAAATGACCTATTTTTACTCTGAAGTGTACTGCTCCTTAATAGTTGACACCATCGGCTTTGTTTCTGCTCTACAACCTTCCCAACTACTTGGTGAAGCTACATTATAAAGGCCGTGAAGCTGGGTGCAATGGCATCTGTGTGGCGGCGCGGCAACTGACGATCCCTCGCCGTGAAATTACGTTTGGATTTGTAATGACCTTAACAACCTCCTATGATCATAAAAATTCATACACACGTTCTTGGGGGCTGATCCTACACTCTGATGGGGTTTTTGTAATTGGGCGGGGCAAAATGGCTCAACGGCGCCCCCTTGAAGATTTAAAATACCCCTCTCCATATGGGTTTTTTTGGAGTACGAAGATGAAAATTGGTACACATAAAGAACACCTCCGGACGCACAAAAAAGTCTCTTGATACCATGACCTCAACCTAGCAGGAAGTCGGCCATTTTGATTTTGGCGGCCAAATTTCAGTGCTTTCCACCATTGGTATGCGGATGAACTCGTGCTAGGGATTTCACCCGATCAACTTCATATCTGGTGGACCTCACCTCAAGACCATGATGATCAAAAGTTATAACAGACTTTTCTCTAAGTCAAAGGGCGTGGCCTCTGTGGCTCGCCAAAGTTCGGTGGCGTTTGGTGAATTTGCCATGACATTTTGAATGGCTCTCACGTCCACATACTTTATCCAAACATCTTCAAACTTTATGAGCATGATGAGTGCTCTGCCCAGAGCGGCTCCATATGTCAAACTCCCGCCTTACTCGTGGCGCCCCCTGCTGGTAACAGGAAATGACCTGTTTGTACTATGACGTGTACTGGGGAGAAGAGGAGAGGACATAGGGGGACTCTGGTACTTGGCTGGGCCGGCTGCGACTCCGGCGGGTCGCAAGGGGTGCGAGGGCCCGTCATCGCTGCTTGCAGCTTTAATTATTATTATTATTATTATTATTCCTCCCAAACAACTGCATTTTTCAACCCCTTCCCATGCTCTAAAACGCCTGAAATTTTGCACACTCATCAGGTCTGGTGAAAAATTTGATATTTTGTGGTCGTTGTAAATGGGGGGGGCAAAATGGCTCCGCAGCGCCCCCTTGAAATTTTCAAAACCCCCCTCCCATTGGGCTTAGTTTGTCATAGGTGCATGAAAATTGGTACACATGTTGATCATACCGAGACACACCAAAAAGTCTCTTGACACCATGACCTCAACCCAACAGGAAGTCCGCCATTGTGGTCGGAAGTTGGCGATTTTGGCGAAATACACCATTGGTATGCGGACGAACTCGTGCTAGGGATTTCACCTGATCAGCTTCATATCTGGTGGACCTCACCTCAAGACCATGATGATCAAAAGTTATTAAAGGCTTTTCTCTAAGTTAAAGGGCGTGGCCTCTGTGGCCCGCCAAAGTTTGGTGGCGTTTGGTGAATTTGCCATGACATTTTGAATGGCTCTCACGTCCACATACTTTATCCAAACATCTTCAAACTTTATGAGCATGATCAGGGCTCTGCCCTGAACGCCTCCATAGGAAATGACCTATGGACCTATGGCGTTCAGGGCTCTGCCCTGAACGCCTCCATAGGAAATGACCTATTTTTACTCTGAAGTGTACTGCTCCTTAATAGTTGACACCATCAGCTTCGTTTCTGCTCTACAACCTTCCCAACTACTTGGTGAAGCTACATTATAAAGGCCGCGAAGCTGGGTGCAATGGCATCTGTGTGGCGGCGCGGCAACTGACGATCCCTCGCCGTGAAATTACGTTTGGATTTGTAATGACCTTAACGACCTCCTATGATCATAAAAATTCATACACACGTTCTTGGGGGCTGGTCCTTGACTCTGATGGGGTTTTTGTAATTGGGCGGGGCAAAATGGCTCAACAGCGCCCCCTTGAAGATTTAAAATACCCCTCTCCATATGGGTTTTTTTGGAATACAAAGATGAAAATCAGTACACATAAAGAACACTTCGGGACGCACAAAAAAGTCTCTTGACACCATGACCTCAACCCAGCAGGAAGTCAGCCATTTTGTTTTTGGCGGCCAAATTCGAGTGCTTTCCACCATTGGTATGCGGACGAACTCGTGCTAGGGATTTCACCCGATCAACTTCATATCTGGTGGACCTCACCTCAAGACCATGATGATCAAAAGTTATAACAGAGTTTTCTCTAAGTTAAAGGGCGTGGCCTCTGTGGCCCGCCAAAGTTTGGTGGCGTTTGGTGAATTTGCCATGACATTTTGAATGGCTCTCACGTCCACATACTTTATCCAAACATCTTCAAACTTTATGAGCATGATCAGGGCTCTGCCCTGAACGCCTCCATATGTCAAACTCCCGCCTTACTCGTGGCGTCCCCTGCTGGTAACAGGAAATAACCTATTTTTACTCTGAAGTGTACTGCTCCTTAATAGTTGACACCATCGGCTTCGTTTCTGCTCTACAACCTTCCCAACTACTTGGTGAAGCTACATTATAAAGGCCGTGAAGCTGGGTGCAATGGCATCTGTGTGGCGGCGCGGCAACTGACGATCCCTCGCCGTGAAATTACGTTTGGATTTGTAATGACCTTAACCACCTCCTATGATCCTAAAAATTCATACACACGTTCGTGGGAGCTGGTCCTAGACTCTGATGGGGATTTTGTAATTGGGCGGGGCAAAATGGCTCAACGGCGCCCCCTTGAAGATTTAAAATACCCCTCTCCATATGGGTTTTTTTGGAATACGAAGATGAAAATCAGTACACATAAAGAACACTTCGGGACGCACAAAAAAGTCTCTTGACACCATGACCTCAACCTAGCAGGAAGTCGGCCATTTTGTTTTTGGCGGCCAAATTTGAGTGCTTTCCACCATTGGTATGCGGATGAACTCGTGCTAGGGATTTCACCCGATCGACTTCATATCTGGTGGACCTCACCTCAAGACCATGATGATCAAAAGTTATAACAGAGTTTTCTCTAAGTTAAAGGGCGTGGCCTCTGTGGCCCGCCAAAGTTAGGTGGCGTTTGGTGAATTTGCCATGACATTTTGAATGGCTCTCACGTCCACATACTTTATCCAAACATCTTCAAACTTTATGAGCATGATGAGGGCTCTGCCCTGAACGGCTCCATATGTCAAACTCCCGCCTTACTCGTGGCGCCCCCTGCTGGTAACAGGAAATAACCTGTTTGTAATATGACTTGTACTGGGGAGAAGAGGAGAGGACATAGGAGGACTCTGGTACTCTTGGCTGCGCCGGCTGCGACTCCCGCGGGTCGCAAGGGGTGCGAGGGCCCGTCATCGCTGCTTGCAGCTTTAATTAGGGCCCGAGCACCGAGTGGTGCGAAGGCCCTATTGTTTTTGTAATGTTTATTATTATTATTATTATTATTATTATTATTATTATTATTAGGGCCCGAGCACCGAGTGGTGCGAAGGCCCTATTGTTTTTGTAATGTTTATTATTATTATTATTATTATTAGGGCCCGAGCACCGAGTGGTGCGAAGGCCCTATTGTTTTTGTAATGTTTATTATTATTATTATTATTATTATTAGGGCCCGAGCACCGAGTGGTGCGAAGGCCCTATTGTTTTTGTAGTGTTTATTATTATTATTATTATTATTATTATTATTATTATTATTATTCCTCCCAAACAACTGCATTTTTCAACCCCTTCCCATGCTCTAAAACGCCTGAAATTTTGCACACTCATCAGGTCTGGTGAAAAATTTGATATTTTGTGGTCGTTGTAAATGGGGGGGGCAAAATGGCTCCGCAGCGCCCCCTTGAAATTTTCAAAACCCCCCTCCCATTGGGCTTAGTTTGTCATAGGTGCATGAAAATTGGTACACATGTTGATCATACCGAGACACACCAAAAAGTCTCTTGACACCATGACCTCAACCCAACAGGAAGTCCGCCATTGTGGTCGGAAGTTGGCGATTTTGGCGAATTACACCATTGGTATGCGGACGAACTCGTGCTAGGGATTTCACCTGATCCACTTCATATTTGGTGGACTTCACCTCAAGACCATGATGATCAAAAGTTATCACAGAGTTTTCTCTAAGTTAAAGGGCGTGGCCTCTGTGGCCCGCCAAAGTTTGGTGGCGTTTGGTGAATTTTCCATGACATTTTGAATGGCTCTCACGTCCACATACTTTATCCAAACATCTTCAAACTTTATGAGCATGATCAGGGCTCTGCCCTGAACGCCTCCATATGTCAAAGTCCCGCCTTACTCGTGGCGTCCCCTGCTGGTAACAGGAAATGACCTATTTTTACTCTGAAGTGTACTGCTCCTTAATAGTTGACACCATCGGCTTGGTTTCTGCTCTACAACCTTCCCAACTACTTGGTGAAGCTACATTATAAAGGCCGTGAAGCTGGGTGCAATGGCATCTGTGTGGCGGCGCGGCAACTGACGATCCCTCGCCGTGAAATTACGTTTGGATTTGTAATGACCTTAACCACCTCCTATGATCCTAAAAATTCATACACACGTTCTTGGGGGCTGGTCCTAGACTCTGATGGGGTTTTTGTAATTGGGCGGGGCAAAGTGGCTCAACTGCGCCCCCTTGAAAATTTAAAATACCCCTCTCCATATGGGTTTTTTTGGAGTATGAAGATGAAAATCGGTACACATAAAGAACACTTCCAGACGCACAAAAAAGTCTCTTGACACCATGACCTCAACCCAGCAGGAAGTCGACCATTTTGTTTTTGGCGGCCAAATTTCACTGCTTTCCACCACTGGTATGCGGATGAACTCGTGCTAGGGATTTCACCCGATCAACTTCATATCTGGTGGACCTCACCTCAAGACCATGATGATCAAAAGTTATAAGAGACTTTTCTCTAAGTTAAAGGGCGTGGCCTCTGTGGCTCGCCAAATTTCGATGGCGTTTGGTGAATTTGCCATGACATTTTGAATGGCTCTCACATCCACATACTTTATCCAAACATCGTCAAACTTCATGAGCATGATGAGGGCTCTGCCCTGAACGCCTCCATATGTCAAACTCCCGCCTTACTCGTGGCGCCCCCTGCTGGTAACAGGAAATAACCTGTTTGTACTATGACGTGTACTGGGGAGAAGAGGAGAGGGCATAGGAGGACTCTGGTACTCTTGGCTGCGCCGGCTGCGACTCCCGCGGGTCGCAAGGGGTGCGAGGGCCCGTCATCGCTGCTTGCAGCTTTAATTATTATTATTATTATTATTCCTCCCAAACAACTGCATTTTTCAACCCCTTCCCATGCTCTAAAACGCCTGAAATTTTGCACACTCATCAGGTCTGGTGAAAAATTTGATATTTTGTGGTCGTTGTAAATGGGGGGGGCAAAATGGCTCCGCAGCGCCCCCTTGAAATTTTCAAAACCCCCCTCCCATTGGGCTTAGTTTGTCATAGGTGCATGAAAATTGGTACACATGTTGATCATACCGAGACACACCAAAAAGTCTCTTGACACCATGACCTAAACCCAACAGGAAGTCCGCCATTGTGGTCGGAAGTTGGCGATTTTGGCGAATTACACCATTGGTATGCGGACGAACTCGTGCTAGGGATTTCACCCGATCCACTTCATATTTGGTGGACCTCACCTCAAGACCATGATGATCAAAAGTTATCACAGAGTTTTCTCTAAGTTAAAGGGCGTGGCCTCTGTGGCCCGCCAAAGTTTGGTGGCGTTTGGTGAATTTGCCATGACATTTTGACTGGCTCTCACGTCCACATACTTTATCCAAACATCTTCAAACTTTATGAGCATGATCAGGGCTCTGCCCTGAACGCCTCCATATGTCAAACTCCCGCCTTACTCGTGGCGTCCCCTGCTGGTAACAGGAAATGACCTATTTTTACTCTGAAGTGTACTGCTCCTTAATAGTTGACACCATCGGCTTGGTTTCTGCTCTACAACCTTCCCAACTACTTGGTGAAGCTACATTATAAAGGCCGTGAAGCTGGGTGCAATGGCATCTGTGTGGCGGCGCGGCAACTGACGATCCCTCGCCGTGAAATTACGTTTGGATTTGTAATGACCTTAACAACCTCCTATGATCATAAAAATTCATACACACGTTCTTGGGGGCTGGTCCTAGACTCTGATGGGGTTTTTGTAATTGGGCGGGGCAAAATGGCTCAACGGCGCCCCCTTGAAGATTTAAAATACCCCTCTCCATATGGGTTTTTTTGGAATACAAAGATGAAAATCGGTACACATAAAGAACACTTCGGGACGCACAAAAAAGTCTCTTGACACCATGACCTCAATCCAGCAGGAAGTCAGCCATTTTGTTTTTGGCGGCCAAATTTGAGTGCTTTCCACCATTGGTATGCGGATGAACTCGTGCTAGGGATTTCACCCGATCAACTTCATATCTGGTGGACCTCACCTCAAGACCATGATGATCAAAAGTTATAACAGACTTTTCTCTAAGTTAAAGGGTGTGGCCTCTGTGGCTCGCCAAATTTCGGTGGCGTTTGGTGAATTTGCCATGACATTTTGAATGGCTCTCACGTCCACATACTTTATCCAAACATCTTCAAACTTTATGAGCATGATGAGGGCTCTGCCCTGAACAGCTCCATATGTCAAACTCCCGCCTTACTCGTGGCGCCCCCTGCTGGTAACAGGAAATAACCTGTTTGTACTATGACGTGTACTGGGGAGAAGAGGAGAGGACATAGGGGGACTCTGGTACTTGGCTGCGCCGGCTGCGACTCCCGCGGGTCGCAAGGGGTGCGAGGGCCCGTCATCGCTGCTTGCAGCTTTAATTATTATTAGGGCCCGAGCACCGAGTGGTGCGAAGGCCCTATTGTAATTCTAATGTTTATTATTATTATTATTATTATTATTTGTCCTCCCAAACAACTGCATTTTTCAACCCCTTCCCATGCTCTAAAACGCCTGAAATTTTGCACAGTCATCAGGTCTGGTGAAAAATTTGATATTTTGTGGTCGTTGTAAATGGGGGGGGCAAAATGGCTCCGCAGCGCCCCCTTGAAATTTTCAAAACCCCCCTCCCATTGGGCTTAGTTTGTCATAGGTGCATGAAAATTGGTACACATGTTGATTATACCGAGACACACCAAAAAGCCTCTTGACACCATGACCTCAACCCAACAGGAAGTCCGCCATTGTGGTCGGAAGTTGGCGATTTTGGCGAATTACACCATTGGTATGCGGACGAACTCGTGCTAGGGATTTCACCCGATCCACTTCATATTTGGTGGACCTCACCTCAAGACCATGATGATCAAAAGTTATCACAGAGTTTTCTCTAAGTTAAAGGGCGTGGCCTCTGTGGCCCGCCAAAGTTCGGTGGCGTTTGGTGAATTTGCCATGACATTTTGAATGGCTCTCACGTCCACATACTTTATCCAAACATCTTCAAACTTTATGAGCATGATGAGGGCTCTGCCCTGAATGGCTCCATATGTCTAACTCCCGCCTTACTCGTGGCGTCCCCTGCTGGTAACAGGAAATGACCTATTTTTACTCTGAAGTGTACTGCTCCTTAATACTTGACACCATCGGCTTGGTTTCTGCTCTACAACCTTCCCAACTACTTGGTGAAGCTACATTATAAAGGCCGTGAAGCTGGGTGCAATGGCATCTGTGTGGCGGCGCGGCAACTGACGATCCCTCGCCGTGAAATTACGTTTGGATTTGTAATGACCTTAACCACCTCCTATGATCCTAAAAATTCATACACACGTTCTTGGGGGCTGGTCCTAGACTCTAATGGGGTTTTTGTAATTGGGCGGGGCAAAATGGCTCAACGGCGCCCCCCTGAAGATTTAAAATACCCCTCTCCATATGGGTTTTTTTGGAATACGAAGATGAAAATCAGTACACATAAAGAACACTTCGGGACGCACAAAAAAGTCTCTTGACACCATGACCTCAACCCAGCAGGAAGTCAGCCATTTTGTTTTTGGCGGCCAAATTTGAGCGCTTTCCAGCATTGGTATGCGGATGAACTCGTGCTAGGGATTTCACCCGATCAACTTCATATCTGGTGGACCTCACCTCAAGACTATGATGATCAAAAGTTATAACAGACTTTTCTCTAAGTTAAAGGGTGTGGCCTCTGTGGCTCGCCAAAGTTCGGTGGCGTTTAATGAATTTGCCATGACATTTTGAATGGCTCTCACGTCCACATACTTTATCCAAACATCTTCAAACTTTATGAGCATGATGAGGGCTCTGCCTTGAATGGCTCCATATGTCTAACTCACGCCTTACTCGTGGCGCCCCCTGCTGGTAACAGGAAATAACCTGTTTGTACTATGACGTGTACTGGGTAGAAGAGGAGAGGACATAGGGGGATTCTGGTACTTGGCTGCGCCGGCTGCGACTCCGGCGGGTCGCAAGGGGTGCGAGGGCCCGTCATCGCTGCTTGCAGCTTTAATTATTATTATTATTCCTCCCAAACAACTGCATTTTTCAACCCCTTCCCATGCTCTAAAACGCCTGAAATTTTGCACAGTCATCAGGTCTGGTGAAAAATTTGATATTTTGTGGTCCTTGTAAATGGGGGGGGCAAAATGGCTCCGCAGCGCCCCCTTGAAATTTTCAAAACCCCCCTCCCATTGGGCTTAGTTTGTCATAGGTGCATGAAAATTGGTACACATGTTGATCATACCGAGACACACCAAAAAGTCTCTTGACACCATGACCTCAACCCAACAGGAAGTCCGCCATTGTGGTCGGAAGTTGGCGATTTTGGCGAATTACACCATTGGTATGCGGACGAACTCGTGCTAGGGATTTCACCTGATCCACTTCATATTTGGTGGACTTCACCTCAAGACCAGGATGATCAAAAGTTATCACAGAGTTTTCTCTAAGTTAAAGGGCGTGGCCTCTGTGGCCCGCCAAAGTTTGCTGGCGTTTGGTGAATTTTCCATGACATTTTGAATGGCTCTCACGTCCACATACTTTATCCAAACATCTTCAAACTTTATGAGCATGATCAGGGCTCTGCCCTGAACGCCTCCATATGTCAAAGTCCCGCCTTACTCGTGGCGTCCCCTGCTGGTAACAGGAAATGACCTATTTTTACTCTGAAGTGTACTGCTCCTTAATAGTTGACACCATCGGCTTGGTTTCTGCTCTACAACCTTCCCAACTACTTGGTGAAGCTACATTATAAAGGCCGTGAAGCTGGGTGCAATGGCATCTGTGTGGCGGCGCGGCAACTGACGATCCCTCGCCGTGAAATTACGTTTGGATTTGTAATGACCTTAACCACCTCCTATGATCCTAAAAATTCATACACACGTTCTTGGGGGCTGGTCCTAGACTCTGATGGGGTTTTTGTAATTGGGCGGGGCAAAGTGGCTCAACTGCGCCCCCTTGAAAATTTAAAATACCCCTCTCCATATGGGTTTTTTTGGAGTATGAAGATGAAAATCGGTACACATAAAGAACACTTCCAGACGCACAAAAAAGTCTCTTGACACCATGACCTCAACCCAGCAGGAAGTCGACCATTTTGTTTTTGGCGGCCAAATTTCACTGCTTTCCACCACTGGTATGCGGATGAACTCGTGCTAGGGATTTCACCCGATCAACTTCATATCTGGTGGACCTCACCTCAAGACCATGATGATCAAAAGTTATAAGAGACTTTTCTCTAAGTTAAAGGGCGTGGCCTCTGTGGCTCGCCAAAGTTCGATGGCGTTTGGTGAATTTGCCATGACATTTTGAATGGCTCTCACATCCACATACTTTATCCAAACATCGTCAAACTTCATGAGCATGATGAGGGCTCTGCCCTGAACGCCTCCATATGTCAAACTCCCGCCTTACTCGTGGCGCCCCCTGCTGGTAACAGGAAATAACCTGTTTGTACTATGACGTGTACTGGGGAGAAGAGGAGAGGGCATAGGAGGACTCTGGTACTCTTGGCTGCGCCGGCTGCGACTCCCGTGGGTCGCAAGGGGTGCGAGGGCCCGTCATCGCTGCTTGCAGCTTTAATTATTATTATTATTATTATTAGGGCCCGAGCACCGAGTGGTGCGAAGGCCCTATTGTAATTCTAATGTTTATTATTAGGGCCCGAGCACCGAGTGGTGCGAAGGCCCTATTGTTTTTGTAATGTTTATTATTATTATTATTATTATTATTATTATTATTATTATTATTATTATTCCTCCCAAACAACTGCATTTTTCAACCCCTTCCCATGCTCTAAAACGCCTGAAATTTTGCACACTCATCAGGTCTGGTGAAAAATTTGATATTTTGTGGTCGTTGTAAATGGGGGGGGCAAAATGGCTCTGCAGCGCCCCCTTGAAATTTTCAAAACCCCCCTCCCATTGGGCTTAGTTTGTCATAGGTGCATGAAAATTGGTACACATGTTGATCATACCGAGACACACCAAAAAGTCTCTTGACACCATGACCTCAACCCAACAGGAAGTCCGCCATTGTGGTCGGAAGTTGGCGATTTTGGCGAATTACACCATTGGTATGCGGACGAACTCGTGCTAGGGATTTCACCCGATCCACTTCATATTTGGTGGACCTCACCTCAAGACCATGATGATCAAAAGTTATCACAGAGTTTTCTCTAAGTTAAAGGGCGTGGCCTCTGTGGCCCGCCAAAGTTTGCTGGCGTTTGGTGAATTTGCCATGACATTTTGAATGGCTCTCACGTCCACATACTTTATCCAAACATCTTCAAACTTTATGAGCATGATCAGGGCTCTGCCCTGAACGCCTCCATATGTCAAACTCCCGCCTTACTCGTGGCGTCCCCTGCTGGTAACAGGAAATGACCTATTTTTACTCTGAAGTGTACTGCTCCTTAATAGTTGACACCATCAGCTTGGTTTCTGCTCTACAACCTTCCCAACTACTTGGTGAAGCTACATTATAAAGGCCGTGAAGCTGGGTGCAATGGCATCTGTGTGGCGGCGCGGCAACTGACGATCCCTCGCCGTGAAATTACGTTTGGATTTGTAATGACCTTAACCACCTCCTATGATCCTAAAAATTCATACACACGTTCTTGGGGGCTGGTCCTAGACTCTGATGGGGTTTTTGTAATTGGGCGGGGCAAAATGGCTCAACGGCGCCCCCTTGAAGATTTAAAATACCCCTCTCCATATGGGTTTTTTTGGAATACGAAGATGAAAATCAGTACACATAAAGAACACTTCCAGACGCACAAAAAAGTCTCTTGACACCATGACCTCAACCCAGCAGGAAGTCGGCCATTTTGTTTTTGGCGGCCAAATTTCAGTGCTTTCCACCATTGGTATGCGGATGAACTCGTGCTAGGGATTTCACCCGATCAACTTCATATCTGGTGGACCTCACCTCAAGACCATGATGATCAAAAGTTATAACAGACTTTTCTCTAAGTTAAAGGGCGTGGCCTCTGTGGCTCGCCAAAGTTCGATGGCGTTTGGTGAATTTGCCATGACATTTTGAATGGCTCTCACATCCACATACTTTATCCAAACATCTTCAAACTTCATGAGCATGATGAGGGCTCTGCCCTGAACGCCTCCATATGTCAAACTCCCGCCTTACTCGTGGCGCCCCCTGCTGGTAACAGGAAATAACCTGTTTGTACTATGAAGTGTACTGGGGAGAAGAGGAGAGGACATAGGAGGACTCTGGTACTCATGGCTGTGCCGGCTGTGACTCCCGCGGGTCGCAAGGGGTGCGAGGGCCCGTCATCGCTGCTTGCAGCTTTAATTAGGGCCCGAGCACCGAGTGGTGCGAAGGCCCTATTGTAATTCTAATGTTTATTATTATTATTAGGGCCCGAGCACCGAGTGGTGCGAAGGCCCTATTGTTTTTCTAATGTTTATTATTATTATTATTATTATTATTATTCCTCCCAAACAACTGCATTTTTCAACCCCTTCCCATGCTCTAAAACGCCTGAAATTTTGCACACTCATCAGGTCTGGTGAAAAATTTGATATTTTGTGGTCGTTGTAAATGGGGGGGGCCAAATGGCTCCGCAGCGCCCCCTTGAAATTTTCAAAACCCCCCTCCCATTGGGCTTAGTTTGTCATAGGTGCATGAAAATTGGTACACATGTTGATCATACCGAGACACACCAAAAAGTCTCTTGACACCATGACCTCAACCCAACAGGAAGTCCGCCATTGTGGTCGGAAGTTGGCGATTTTGGCGAAATACACCATTGGTATGCGGACGAACTCGTGCTAGGGATTTCACCTGATCCACTTCATACTTGGTGGACCTCATCTCAAGACCATGATGATCAAAAGTTATCAAAGGCTTTTCTCTAAGTTAAAGGGCGTGGCCTCTGTGGCCCGCCAAAGTTTGGTGGCGTTTGGTGAATTTGCCATGACATTTTGAATGGCTCTCACGTCCACATACTTTATCCAAACATCTTCAAACTTCATGAGCTTGATCAGGGCTCTGCCCTGAACGCCTCCATATGTCAAACTCCCGCCTTACTCGTGGCGTCCCCTGCTGGTAACAGGAAATGACCTATTTTTACTCTGAAGTGTACTGCTCCTTAATAGTTGACACCATCGGCTTGTTTTCTGCTCTACAACCTTCCCAACTACTTGGTGAAGCTACATTATAAAGGCCGTGAAGCTGGGTGCAATGGCATCTGTGTGGCGGCGCGGCAACTGACGATCCCTCGCCGTGAAATTACGTTTGGATTTGTAATGACCTTAACCACCTCCTATGATCCTAAAAATTCATACACACGTTCTTGGGGGCTGGTCCTAGACTCTGATGGGGTTTTTGTAATTGGGCGGGGCAAAATGGCTCAACGGCGCCCCCTTGAAGATTTAAAATACCCCTCTCCATATGGGTTTTTTTGGAGTACGAAGATGAAAATCGGTACACATAAAGAACACTTCCTGACGCACAAAAAAGTCTCTTGACACCATGACCTCAACCTAGCAGGAAGTCGGCCATTTTGTTTTTGGCGGCAAAATTTCAGTGCTTTCCACCATTGGTATGCGGACGAACTCGTGCTAGGGATTTCACCCGATCAACTTCATATCTGGTGGACCTCACCTCAAGACCATGATGATCAAAAGTTATCAAAGGCTTTTCTCTAAGTTAAAGGGCGTGGCCTCTGTGGCTCGCCAAAGTTCGGTGGCGTTTGGTGAATTTGCCATGACATTTTGAATGGCTCTCACGTCCACATACTTTATCCAAACATCTTCAAACTTCATGAGCATGATGAGGGCTCTGCCCTGAACGGCTCCATATGTCAAACTCCCGCCTTACTCGTGGCGCCCCCTGCTGGTAACAGGAAATAACGTGTTTGTACTATGACGTGTACTGGGGAGAAGAGGAGAGGACATAGGGGGACTCTGGTACTCTTGGCTGCGCCGGCTGCGACTCCCGCGGGTCGCAAGGGGTGCGAGGGCCCGTCATCGCTGCTTGCAGCTTTAATTATTATTATTATTTGTCCTCCCAAACAACTGCATTTTTCAACCCCTTCCCATGCTCTAAAACGCCTGAAATTTTGCACACTCATCAGGTCTGGTGAAAAATTTGATATTTTGTGGTCGTTGTAAATGGGGGGGGCAAAATGGCTCCGCAGCGCCCCCTTGAAATTTTCAAAACCCCCCTCCCATTGGGCTTAGTTTGTCATAGGTGCATGAAAATTGGTACACATGTTGATCATACCGAGACACACCAAAAAGTCTCTTGACACCATGACCTCAACCCAACAGGAAGTCCGCCATTGTGGTCGGAAGTTGGCCATTTTGGCGAATTACACCATTGGTATGCGGACGAACTTGTGCTAGGGATTTCACCCGATCCACTTCATATTTGGTGGACCTCACCTCAAGACCATGATGATCAAAAGTTATCACAGAGTTTTCTCTAAGTTAAAGGGCGTGGCCTCTGTGGCCCGCCAAAGTTTGGTGGCGTTTGGTGAATTTGCCATGACATTTTGAATGGCTCTCACGTCCACATACTTTATCCAAACATCTTCAAACTTTATGAGCATGATCAGGGCTCTGCCCTGAACGCCTCCATATGTCAAACTCCCGCCTTACTCGTGGCGTCCCCTGCTGGTAACAGGAAGTGACCTATTTTTACTCTGAAGTGTACTGCTCCTTAATAGTTGACACCATCGGCTTGGTTTCTGTTCTACAACCTTCCCAACTACTTGGTGAAGCTACATTATAAAGGCCGTGAAGCTGGGTGCAATGGCATCTGTGTGGCGGCGCGGCAACTGACGATCCCTCGCCGTGAAATTACGTTTGGATTTGTAATGACCTTAACCACCTCCTATGATCCTAAAAATTCATACACACGTTCTTGGGGGCTGGTCCTAGACTCTGGTGGGGTTTTTGTAATTGGGCGGGGCAAAATGGCTCAACGGCGCCCCCTTGAAGATTTAAAATACCCCTCTCCATATGGGTTTTTTTGGAATACGAAGATGAAAATCAGTACACATAAAGAACACTTCAGGACGCACAAAAAAGTCTCTTGACACCATGACCTCAACCCAGCAGGAAGTCGACCATTTTGTTTTTGGCGGCCAAATTTCACTGCTTTCCACCACTGGTATGCGGATGAACTCGTGCTAGGGATTTCACCCGATCAACTTCATATCTGGTGGACCTCACCTCAAGACCATGATGATCAAAAGTTATAAGAGACTTTTCTCTAAGTTAAAGGGCGTGGCCTCTGTGGCTCGCCAAAGTTCGATGGCGTTTGGTGAATTTGCCATGACATTTTGAATGGCTCTCACATCCACATACTTTATCCAAACATCGTCAAACTTCATGAGCATGATGAGGGCTCTGCCCTGAACGCCTCCATATGTCAAACTCCCGCCTTACTCGTGGCGCCCCCTGCTGGTAACAGGAAATAACCTGTTTGTACTATGACGTGTACTGGGGAGAAGAGGAGAGGACATAGGAGGACTCTGGTACTCTTGGCTGCACCGGCTGCGACTCCCGCGGGTCGCAAGGGGTGCGAGGGCCCGTCATCGCTGCTTGCAGCTTTAATTATTATTATTATTTGTCCTCCCAAACAACTGCATTTTTCAACCCCTTCCCATGCTCTAAAACGCCTGAAATTTTGCACAGTCATCAGGTCTGGTGAAAAATTTGATATTTTGTGGTCGTTGTAAATGGGGGGGGCAAAATGGCTCCGCAGCGCCCCCTTGAAATTTTCAAAACCCCCCTCCCATTGGGCTTAGTTTGTCATAGGTGCATGAAAATTGGTACACATGTCGATTATACCGAGACACACCAAAAAGTCTCTTGACACCATGACCTCAACCTAACAGGAAGTCCGCCATTGTGGTCGGAAGTTGGCGATTTTGGCGAATTACACCATTGGTATGCGGACGAACTCGTGCTAGGGATTTCACCCGATCCACTTCATATTTGGTGGACCTCACCTCAAGACCATGATGATCAAAAGTTATCACAGAGTTTTCTCTAAGTCAAAGGGCGTGGCCTCTGTGGCCCGCCAAAGTTTGGTGGCGTTTGGTGAATTTTCCATGACATTTTGAATGGCTCTCACGTCCACATACTTTATCCAAACATCTTCAAACTTTATGAGCATGATCAGGGCTCGGCCCTGAACGCCTCCATATGTCAAACTCCCGCCTTACTCGTGGCGTCCCCTGCTGGTAACAGGAAATGACCTATTTTTACTCTGAAGTGTACTGCTCATTAATAGTTGACACCATCAGCTTCGTTTCTGCTCTACAACCTTCCCAACTACTTGGTGAAGCTACATTATAAAGGCCGTGAAGCTGGGTGCAATGGCATCTGTGTGGCGGCGCGGCAACTGATGATCCCTCGCCGTGAAATTACGTTTGGATTTGTAATGACCTTAACCACCTCCTATGATCATGAAAATTCATACACACGTTCTTGGGGGCTGATCCTACACTCTGATGGCGTTTTTGTAATTGGGAGGGGCAAAATGGCTCAACGGCGCCCCCTTGAAGAATTCAAATACCCCTCTCCATATGGGTTTTTTTGGATTACGAAGATGAAAATCGGTACACATAAAGAACACTTCCAGACGCACAAAAAAGTCTCTTGACACCATGACCTCAACCTAGCAGGAAGTCGGCCATTTTGTTTTTGGCGGCCAAATTTCAGTGCTTTCCACCATTGGTATGTGGATGAACTCGTGCTAGGGATTTCACCCGATCCACTTCATATTTGGTGAACCTCACCTCAAGACCATGATGATCAAAAGTTATCACAGAGTTTTCTCTAAGTTAAAGGGCGTGGCCTCTGTGGCCCGCCAAAGTTTGGTGGCGTTTGGTGAATTTGCCATGACATTTTGAATGGCTCTCACGTCCACATACTTTATCCAAACATCTTCAAACTTTATGAACATGATCAGGGCTCTGCCCTGAACGCCTCCATATGTCAAACTCCCGCCTTACTCGTGGCGCCCCCTGCTGGTAACAGGAAATAACCTGTTTGTACTATGACGTGTACTGGGGAGAAGAGGAGAGGACATAGGGGGACTCTGGTACTTGGCTGCGCCGGCTGCGACTCCGGCGGGTCGCAAGGGGTGCGAGGGCCCGTCATCGCTGCTTGCAGCTTTAATTATTATTATTATTATTATTCCTCCCAAACAACTGCATTTTTCAACCCCTTCCCATGCTCTAAAACGCCTGAAATTTTGCACACTCATCAGGTCTGGTGAAAAATTTGATATTTTGTGGTCCTTGTAAATGGGGGGGGCAAAATGGCTCCGCAGCGCCCCCTTGAAATTTTCAAAACCCCCCTCCCATTGGGCTTAGTTTGTCATAGGTGCATGAAAATTGGTACACATGTCGATTATACCGAGACACACCAAAAAGTCTCTTGACACCATGACCTCAACCCAACAGGAAGTCCGCCATTGTGGTCGGAAGTTGGCGATTTTGGCGAATTACACCATTGGTATGCGGACGAACTCGTGCTAGGGATTTCACCCGATCCACTTCATATTTGGTGGACCTCACCTCAAGACCATGATGATCAAAAGTTATCACAGAGTTTTCTCTAAGTTAAAGGGCGTGGCCTCTGTGGCCCGCCAAAGTTTGGTGGCGTTTGGTGAATTTTCCATGACATTTTGAATGGCTCTCACGTCCACATACTTTATCCAAACATCTTCAAACTTTATGAGCATGATCAGGGCTCGGCCCTGAACGCCTCCATATGTCAAACTCCTGCCTTACTCGTGGCGTCCCCTGCTGGTAACAGGAAATGACCTATTTTTACTCTGAAGTGTACTGCTCATTAATAGTTGACACCATCAGCTTCATTTCTGCTCTACAACCTTCCCAACTACTTGGTGAAGCTACATTATAAAGGCCGTGAAGCTGGGTGCAATGGCATCTGTGTGGCGGCGCGGCAACTGATGATCCCTCGCCGTGAAATTACGTTTGGATTTGTAATGACCTTAACCACCTCCTATGATCATGAAAATTCATACACACGTTCTTGGGGGCTGATCCTACACTCTGATGGCGTTTTTGTAATTGGGAGGGGCAAAATGGCTCAACGGCGCCCCCTTGAAGAATTCAAATACCCCTCTCCATATGGGTTTTTTTGGATTACAAAGATGAAAATCGGTACACATAAAGACCACTTCCTGATACACAAAAACGTCTCTTGACACCATGACCTCAACCTAGCAGGAAGTCGGCCATTTTGTTTTTGGCTGCCAAATTTGAGTGCTTTCCACCATTGGTATGCGGATGAACTCGTGCTAGGGATTTCACCCGATCAACTTCATATCTGGTGGACCTCACCTCAAGACCATGATGATCAAAAGTTATAACAGAATTTTCTCTAAGTTAAAGGGCGTGGCCTCTGTGGCTCGCCAAAGTTCGGTGGCGTTTGGTGAATTTGCCATGACATTTTGAATGGCTCTCACGTCCACATACTTTATCCAAACATCTTCAAACTTTATGAGCATGATGAGGGCTCTGCCCGGAACGCCTCCATATGTCAAACTCCCGCCTTACTCGTGGCGCCCCCTGCTGGTAACAGGAAATAACCTGTTTGTACTATGACGTGTACTGGGGAGAAGAGGAGAGGACATAGGATGACTCTGGTACTTGGCTGCGCTGGCTGCGACTCCCGCGGGTCGCAAGGGGTGCGAGGGCCCGTCATCGCTGCTTGCAGCTTTAATTATTATTAGGGCCCGAGCACCGAGTGGTGCGAAGGCCCTATTGTAATTCTAATGTTTATTATTATTATTATTATTATTATTTGTCCTCCCAAACAACTGCATTTTTCAACCCCTTCCCATGCTCTAAAACGCCTGAAATTTTGCACACTCATCAGGTCTGGTGAAAAATTTGATATTTTGTGGTCGTTGTAAATGGGGGGGGCAAAATGGCTCCGCAGCGCCCCCTTGAAATTTTCAAAACCCCCCTCCCATTGGGCTTAGTTTGTCATAGGTGCATGAAAATTGGTATACATGTTGATCATACCGAGACACACCAAAAAGTCTCTTGACACCATGACCTCAACCCAACAGGAAGTCCGCCATTGTGGTCGGAAGTTGGCGATTTTGGCGAATTACACCATTGGTATGCGGACGAACTCGTGCTAGGGATTTCACCCGATCCACTTCATATTTGGTGGACCTCACCTCAAGACCATGATGATCAAAAGTTATCACAGAGTTTTCTCTAAGTTAAAGGGCGTGGCCTCTGTGGCCCGCCAAAGTTTGGTGGCGTTTGGTGAATTTGCCATGACATTTTGAATGGCTCTCACGTCCACATACTTTATCCAAACATCTTCAAACTTTATGAGCATGATGAGGGCTCTGCCCTGAACGGCTCCATATGTCAAACTCCCGCCTTACTCGTGGCGTCCCCTGCTGGTAACAGGAAATGACCTATTTTTACTCTGAAGTGTACTGCTCCTTAATAGTTGACACCATCGGCTTGGTTTCTGCTCTACAACCTTCCCAACTACTTGGTGAAGCTACATTAAAAAGGCCGTGAAGCTGGGTGCAATGGCATCTGTGTGGCGGCGCGGCAACTGACGATCCCTCGCCGTGAAATTACGTTTGGATTTGTAATGACCTTAACCACCTCCTATGATCCTAAAAATTCATACACACGTTCTTGGGGGCTGGTCCTAGACTCTGATGGGGTTTTTGTAATTGGGCGGGGCAAAATGGCTCAACGGCGCCCCCTTGAAGATTTAAAATACCCCTCTCCATATGGGTTTTTTTGGAATACGAAGATGAAAATCAGTACACATAAAGAACACTTCCAGACGCACAAAAAAGTCTCTTGACACCATGACCTCAACCCAGCAGGAAGTCAGCCATTTTGTTTTTGGCGGCCAAATTTCAGTGCTTTCCACCATTGGTATGCGGATGAACTCGTGCTAGGGATTTCACCCGATCAACTTCATATCTGGTGGACCTCACCTCAAGACCATGATGATCAAAAGTTATAACAGAGTTTTCTCTAAGTTAAAGGGTGTGGCCTCTGTGGCTCGCCAAAGTTCGGTGGCGTTTGGTGAATTTGCCATGACATTTTGAATGGCTCTCACATCCACATACTTTATCCAAACATCTTCAAACTTTATGAGCATGATGAGGGCTCTGCCCTGAACGGCTCCATATGTCAAACCCCCGCCTTACTCGTGGCGCCCCCTGCTGGTAACAGGAAATAACCTGTTTGTACTATGACGTGTACTGGGTAGAAGAGGAGAGGACATAGGGGGACTCTGGTACTCTTGGCTGCGCCGGCTGCAACTCCGGCGGGTCGCAAGGGGTGCGAGGGCCCGTCATCGCTGCTTGCAGCTTTAATTATTATTATTATTCCTCCCAAACAACTGCATTTTTCAACCCCTTCCCATGCTCTAAAACGCCTGAAATTTTGCACACTCATCAGGTCTGGTGAAAAATTTGATATTTTGTGGTCGTTGTAAATGGGGGGGGCAAAATGGCTCCGCAGCGCCCCCTTGAAATTTTCAAAACCCCCCTCCCATTGGGCTTAGTTTGTCATAGGTGCATGAAAATTGGTACACATGTTGATCATACCGAGACACACCAAAAAGTCTCTTGACACCATGACCTCAACCCAACAGGAAGTCCGCCATTGTGGTCGGAAGTTGGCGATTTTGGCGAATTACACCATTGGTATGCGGACGAACTCGTGCTAGGGATTTCACCCGATCCACTTCATATTTGGTGGACCTCACCTCAAGGCCATGATGATCAAAAGTTATAACAGAGTTTTCTCTAAGTTAAAGGGCGTGGCCTCTGTGGCCCGCCAAAGTTTGGTGGCGTTTGGTGAATTTGCCATGACATTTTGAATGGCTCTCACGTCCACATACTTTATCCAAACATCTTCAAACTTTATGAGCATGATCAGGGCTCTGCCCTGAACGCCTCCATATGTCAAACTCCCGCCTTACTCGTGGCGCCCCCTGCTGGTAACAGGAAATAACCTGTTTGTACTATGACGTGCACTGGGGAGAAGAGTAGAGGACATAGGAGGACTCTGGTACTTGGCTGCACCGGCTGCGACTCCCGCGGGTCGCAAGGGGTGTGAGGGCCCGTCATCGCTGCTTGCAGTTTTAATTATTATTAGGGCCCGAGCACCGAGTGGTGCGAAGGCCCTATTGTATCTGAAGGAATTTTTATTCTTCTCTCCAGCCGCTTTGTCGGCTAATTTGACCTCCTAAACATATTCAAAAACTCACCAAACTTTGCCCAAAATTGTCCCCCGTGTCAAATTTTTGTTTGACACTGTCTGTGCGACCGGGCATGGCCAAACGGCTCTACAGCGCCCCCTAAAGTGTGAAAATAATCACCATAAGACCTACAGACTTGAAAATTGGTACACAGATGCAACAGGTCGAGACAAGAAAAAAAGCCTCTTGGAGCAAAATTCCACCATGTACAGGAAGTCGGCCATTTTGGAAAGACTGCGCCATCTTGAGTTTCTCACTCGTCGTACTTTGACGAACTCCTCTGAGGGTAATTGTCCAATTGAGCTGGTTTTTGGTCAGATTGCTCAGAAGGCATTAGGGACCAAAAGTTTTTCATGTGGGTCACACGGTCTTTTTGTGGCGCCACCACGAAAATGACCCTTTGCCAAGACACAGGAAATGGATGTATTTTTGGCTCTATCTCCCACATACGTTATCCAATGTGGATGAAAAAAATCAGCCATGATGACCATGTGATTGCAAACAGATTGATATGCTTATATGGTTATATGGTCACAGCGCCCCCTATTGGCAGCGCTTCATTTTTTTCTTTTTTGAACTCCTCCTAGGGAAATCATCCAATTGAGCTGAAATTTTGTCATGTTGCTCTTAAGACTCTATTGTCCAAAAGTTATAAAAAATGTTTCTCTACGTTACACGATGTGGGTGGAACACGGCCGCAAAGTCACCCTCCGATTTCGAAAAATGAGGATTTGGGGTTTTTCCCACTTATGATCCATTGTGTCTAATACTCGGCCATGAAAACCATATTCCCCTATAAGTCTTGCCACAGGGCATGATTTAAGCACAATTGGGCATGGCCAAACACCTCTGCAGCGCCACCTATAGTCTGAAAATATTCCAACTAAGAGCTATGGACTTGAAAATCGGTACACATATGCAACACATCAAGATAAGAACAAAAGTCGCTTGGAAGAAAATTCTAGGATGTACAGGAAGTCGGCCATTTTGAAAAAACAGCGCCCTTTGGCGTTTCGCACTCTCCTTAATTTGACAAAATCCTGCTACGGGAATTGTCTGATTGCGCTGATTTTTGGACCGATTGCTCAGAAGGCATTAGGGACCAAAAGTTATCAAATTTTTTGATGTTGGTCACACGGTCTGCCCGTGGCGCCGCCACGAAATTGACCCTTTGCCAACACACAGGAAATGGATGTATTTGTTGCTCTATCTCCCACATACTTCATCCAATGTGAATCAAACTTTCCAGTCATGATGACCTTCAGACTTTGAACTCTTTTATATGCTCACATGATGATACACTCATAACGCCCCCTACTGGAAGCAGGCCATATCAAAAAAAATAGCAAATGTTTGTATTTTTGGCTGTATCTCACACATACTTCATTCATTGTGGATTAAACTTTAAGGATGACCTTCAGACTCTCAACTAATTTATATGCTCATATGATGACACATTCATAGTGCCACCTGCTGGGAGGGGAAAATGTCTTTTTTGTTGCTTTATGATGCTGTGCTTCTCTATGGAGATCAGCAGGAGAGAGGAGTGGAAGTAAGAGGACTCTGGTACACGACACCAGTGGCGCCGCCACAAATTTGACCCTTCGCCAACACACAGGAAATGGATATATTTATGACTGTATCTCCCACATACTTCATCCAATGTGGATCAAACTTTAGAGTCAGGATCACCTTCAGACTCTCAACTGATTTATATGCTCATTTGATGATATGCTCATAGCGCCCCCTGCTGAGAGGGAACAATGTCTTTTTGTTGCTGTATGCTGCTGTACTGCTCTGTGGAGAATAGCAGGACAGAGGAGAGAACATAGGAGGACTCTGGTGCACGATGCCCGTGGCGCCGCCACATATTTGACCCTTCGCCAACACACAGGATATGGATGTATTTGACGCTGTATCTCCAACATACTTCATCCAATGTGGATCACACTTTATAGTCAGGACGACTTTCAGACTCTGAACTTATTGCTATGGTCATATGATGATACGCTCATAGCACCCCCTCCTGGGCGGGGGCAATGTCTTTTCTTTTGCAATATGCTCCTGTGCTTCTTTGGGGAGAAGAGCAGGAGAGAGGAGAGGACATAGGAGGACTCTGGTGCTTGGCCACAGCGGCTGCGGCTCCCGCGGGTCGCAAGGGGTGCGAGGGCCCACTCATCGCTGCTTGCAGCTTTAATTATTATTACTCTTTTGCCATTTTGAGGTCAATTTTGACCCCCCCAGCATGCACGAAAAGTCACCAATTTTTGCTCAAAATTGTCCCCCGACGAAAATTTTCGTTTAACATTGTCTGTGCGATCGGGCGTGGCCAAACGGCTCTACAGCGCCCCCTAAAGTGTGAAAATATTCACTGTAAGACCTACATATTGGAAAATCGGTACAGAGATGCATCGCGTCGAGATGAGAAAAAAAGCCTCTTGGAGAAAAATTCCACCACATACAGGAAGTCGGCCATTTTGGAAAGACTGCGCCATCTTGCATTTCACACTTGCCATACTTTGATGAACTCCTCCAAAGGGGAATTGTCCAATTGAGCTGATTTTTGGTATGAGGGACCAAAAGTTATCAAATTTTTTGATGTAGGTCACACGGTCTTCCTGTGGCGCCGCCACGAAAATGACCCTTCGGAAAGACACAGGAAATTGATGTATTTGTTGCTCTATCTCCCACATACTTTATCCAATGTGGATGAAAAAAATCAGGCATGATGATCATGTGATGCTGAACAGATTGATATGCTTATATGATAATATGGTCACAGCGCCCCCTAATGGCAGCGCTTAATTTCTTTCTTTTTTTAACTGCTCCTAGGGAAATCATCCAATTTAGCTGAAATTTTGTCATGTTGCTCTTAAGATACTATTGTCCAAATGTTATCAAAATCTTTTCTCTACGTTACACGATGTGGGCGGAGCACCATCGCAAAGTCACCCTCCGATTTGTGAAAATGAGGATTTTGGGAAAAATGACCCTTCGCCAAGACACAGGAAATGGATGTATTTGTTGCTCTATCTCCCACATACTTCATTCAATGTGGATCAAACTTTCCAGTCATGATGACCTTCAGACTCTGAACTCATTTATATGCTCAAATGATGATACATTCATAACGCCCCCTACTGGAAGCAGGCCATAGTCAAAAAAATAGCAAATGGGTGTATTTTTGGCTGTATCTCACACATACTTCATTCAATGTGGATCAAATTTTAAAGTCAGAATGACCTTCAGACTCTCAACTGATTTATATGCTCATATGATGACACACTCATAGCGCCACCTGCTGGGAGGGGAAAATGTGTTTTTTGTTGCTGTATGATGGTGTGCTTCTCTGTGGAGATTAGCAGGAGAGAGGAGTGGAAATAGGAGGACTCTGGTACACAACGCCCGTGGCGCCGCCACAAATTGGACCCTTCGCCAGCACACAGGAAATGGATGTATTTATGGCTGTATCTCCCACATACTGTATCCAATATGGATCAAACTTTAGAGTCAGGATCCTCCAGCCCACTCCACAAATCTGTCCACCAGCCCCCTGTACTCCTCCTCCCGTCCCCGCTTATACACCCCACAACTGCAGAGTCATCAGAAAATTTCTGTAAGTGACATGACTCTGAGTTGTACTGAAAGTCAGAGGTGTATAAGGTGAACAGGAACGGAGAAAGCACAGTGCCCTGTGGGGCTCCTACACCACTCATCACCACATCAGACAGGACACTACCTCTACAACCTTCCCTTTTCCAGAAAACCGGACTTGAGTCCAGGACTCAACTGGCTTTTACCCCTGTACCCCTATAACTCCGGAACCCTAAGTCCTACAGACTCGAGGCTGGTACCGTTGGACTCCGGGTACACACAAATGAGGGGGTAGAGCTAACTTCCGTACCTCTACAACCTTCCCTTTTCCAGAAAACCGGACTTGAGTCCAGGACTCAACTGGCTTTTACCCCTGTACCCCTATAACTCCGGAACCCTAAGTCCTACAGACTCGAGGCTGGTACCGTTGGACTCCGGGTACACACAAATGGGGGGGTAGAGCTTACTTCTGTACCTCTACAACCTTCCCTTTTCCAGAAAACCGGACTTGAGTCCAGGACTCAACTGGCTTTTACCCCTGTACCCCTATAACTCCGGAACCCTAAGTCCTACAGACTCGAGGCTGGTACCGTTGGACTCCGGGTACACACAAATGGGGGGGTAGAGCTTACTTCTGTACCTCTACAACCTTCCCTTTTCCAGAAAACCGGACTTGAGTCCAGGACTCAACTGGCTTTTACCCCTGTACCCCTATAACTCCGGAACCCTAAGTCCTACAGACTCGAGGCTGGTACCGTTGGACTCGGGGTACACACAAATGGGGGGGTAGAGCTTACTTCCGTACCTCTACAACCTTCCCTTTTCCAGAAAACCGGACTTGAGTCCAGGACTCAACTGGCTTTTACCCCTGTACCCTAACCACCACAAACAATGGCATAGTAGTAGCGCCGTCCTCCAAGGCGGACGCCTGTCGCAGCAGCTCCGGTCACGATAGTGTAATTGTGTAATTTAATTATTTTCTTTCTTGCTTTTTCGTCTTTTTTCTGGATCCAACAACAACAACTACAGAGCAGCAATGGTTTCTGTGAGAACAAAGATTTTTCTTTCAATTTTACTCCTACTTTCGTTACTTTTTGTAGCTGAGAGTAACGTACAAGGCGGCAGGCCCATTGTTTACTCTCGCGAACAGCTGTTAGCGCTGGGAAAGCCTGGACTGCTGCCGGGGGTCAGGCTTGATATCCCGAAGGACTTACGGAGGACACGCCGGGGATGCAGGGCTGGAGTAAAGGTGAAGGCAAAGAAGAGGAGACACAAGCCTGCTGTGCCTGCGGTCATCATGGGGAACGTACGCTCTCTGGCGAACAAGACGGACGAGCTGGCGGCGCTGATCAACACACAAAGGGAGTTCCGTGACTGCAGCTTATTGAGTTTCACCGAGACGTGGCTGCACTCACACATCCCGGACAACAGCGTTGCAGTGCCCGGCTTTGTGACCGTGCGGGCGGACAGAGATGCGACTGGCAGCGGTAAGAAGAAGGGAGGAGGGATTGTGCTTTATGTGAATGAACGGTGGTGCAATCCCGGACATGTCCGCGTCAAGGAGCGTCTCTGCAGCCCGCATTTGGAACTATTGGCCGTTGGCCTCCGGCCTTATTATTTGCAGAGGGAGTTTACATCTGTCGTGGTGGTAAACACATATGTACCTCCATCAGCTGATGCCGAGGCCGCCGCTGACGTCATCAGCACCACCGTCTCCCGCCTGCAGACACAGCAGCCTAATGCCTTCATGGTCGTCACAGGGGATTTTAATCATGTAAACATGGACAGAACACTGACTGACTTCACTCAGTATGTGGACTGCTCCACTAGGGACAATAACACTCTGGACCTATTGTATGCTAATGCACAGGATGCATACAGTGCCACTGCCCTTCCCCACCTTGGCAGGTCAGACCACAACCTAGTCCTGCTCACACCAAAGTATGTTCCTCTTGTCCGGCGGCAGCCTGTGTCCACAAGGAGTGTGAGGAGGTGGACACAGGAGGCTGAGGAGGCCCTGCAGGACTGCTTTGAGTGCACTGATTGGGATATACTCTGCCAGCCACACGGGGAGGACATCGATGGTATGACGGACTGCATCACAGAAAACATCAAATTCTGTGAGGACTCCGTCATGCCCACCCGGACGGTTTGCTGTTTCCCCAACAACAAGCCGTGGATCACCAGCGACCTGAAGACTCTACTCAACAAGAAGAAGAGAGCCTTCAGGTCTGGAGACAAGGAGGAGCTGAGAAGGGTGCAGCACCAACTGAGGGACAAGCTGAGGGAGAACAAAAACTCCTTCAAGAGGAAGCTGGAAGCCAAACTCCAGCAAAACAACATGAGGGAGGTGTGGTCTGGTATGAAGGAGATCACAGGATGTGGGGGGAGAGGCAGGCTGACTGATGGCAACAGGGAGAGAGCTAACGAGCTTAACACCTATTTCAACAGGTTTAGCTCCCAGACCACCCCTGTCTCCTCTATCCCTCCCCCGTCCCCACCACACCTCCCCCCTCCCCCTCCCACTCCAATGCCTTCTCAGCTCCCTCCTCCTCCTCCTACGGTCAGCCCACCTGACCAGACTTTGGGACCACAGCTTACCACCCCTCCCCCTTTGTCTGATTGTGACGACCTGCCAGGTGAGGAGAGAGCTGGAGAAGCTCAAACAACACAAGGCTGCAGGCCCTGATGGCATCAGCCCCAGGACTCTTAGGACCTGTGCCAGCCAGCTGTCTGCTGTTCTCCAGCATCTCTTCAACCTGAGCCTCAGCCTGGAGAGGGTACCACTTCTCTGGAAGACCTCCTGCCTGGTTCCTGTACCCAAGAAGTCATCTCCATCTGGCCTCAGTGATTACCGTCCAGTTGCCCTCACATCCCATGTGATGAAAGTGCTGGAGAGGTTGGTGTTGGCTCACCTGAGGCCTCAGGTGAGGTCTTCTCTGGACCCTCTGCAGTTTGCCTACCAGCCATGTCTGGGGGTGGATGATGCTGTCATCTATCTGCTGCAGCGAGCTCACTCACACCTGGATGGTGGTGGAGGCACGGTGAGAATCACATTCTTTGATTTCTCCAGTGCCTTCAACACCATCCAGCCTCCATTACTGGGTTATAAGCTGCGGCTGATGGGTGCTGGTGGGTCCACTGTCTCCTGGATCACTGATTACCTGACAGACAGGCCACAGTTCGTCCGGCTGGGCAGTGTCCTGTCTGATGTGGTGATGAGTGGTGTAGGAGCCCCACAGGGCACTGTGCTTTCTCCGCTCCTGTTCACCTTATACACCTCTGACTTTCAGTACAACTCAGAGTCATGTCACTTACAGAAATTTTCTGATGACTCTGCAGTTGTGGGGTGTATAAGCGGGGACGGGAGGAGGAGTACAGGGGGCTGGTGGACAGATTTGTGGAGTGGGCTGGAGGAAATCACCTGCTGCTTAATGTGGACAAGACCAGAGAGTTGGTGATTGACTTCAGGTGGAAGGGGACAGCCTCACAGCCCCTTTGCTTCCTGGGTAATGATGTGGAGGTGGTTGAGGAGTACAAGTACCTGGGAGTGACCATCGACAACAGACTGACCTGGAAGACCAACAGCACAGCTGTGTACAAGAAGGCCTGCAGCAGATTCTACTTCCTGAGGAAGCTGAGGTCCTTCAATGTGTGCAGTAAGATGCTGGAGATCTTTTACCAGTCTGTGGTAGCCAGCACTCTGTTCTCCTCTGTGGTCTGCTGGGGGGGGGGGCAGCATTGCAGCCAGTGACGCCAACAGACTGAACAAACTGATCAGGAAGGCTGGCTCTGTCATTGGCTGCAGACAGGAGACTTTTGAACCCCTAACACTTTTAACCCCTTCCCAACCCTAAAAACCTGACCCTTGTGTGTACCCCGAGTCCAACGGTACCAGCACTCACACATCCCGGACAACAGCGTCGCAGTGCCCGGCTTTGTGACCGTGCGGGCAGACAGAGATGCGACTGGCAGCGGTAAGAAGCAGCAGGTGATTTCCTCCAGCCCACTCCACAAATCTGTCCACCAGCCCCCTGTACTCCTCCTCCCGTCCCCGCTTATACACCCCACAACTGCAGAGTCATCAGAAAATTTCTGTAAGTGACATGACTCTGAGTTGTACTGAAAGTCAGAGGTGTATAAGGTGAACAGGAACGGAGAAAGCACAGTGCCCTGTGGGGCTCCTACACCACTCATCACCACATCAGACAGGACACTACCTCTACAACCTTCCCTTTTCCAGAAAACCGGACTTGAGTCCAGGACTCAACTGGCTTTTACCCCTGTACCCCTATAACTCCGGAACCCTAAGTCCTACAGACTCGAGGCTGGTACCGTTGGACTCCGGGTACAAACAAATGGGGGGGTAGAGCTAACTTCCGTACCTCTACAACCTTCCCTTTTCCAGAAAACCGGACTTGAGTCCAGGACTCAACTGGCTTTTACCCCTGTACCCCTATAACTCCGGAACCCTAAGTCCTACAGACTCGAGGCTGGTACCGTTGGACTCCGGGTACACACAAATGGGGGGGTAGAGCTAACTTCCGTACCTCTACAACCTTCCCTTTTCCAGAAAACCGGACTTGAGTCCAGGACTCAACTGGCTTTTACCCCTGTACCCTAACCCTAATTAGGGGAAACCCTAACCCGGCGACTTTCTCGTAGAGCGACGGAACCAGGACAGAAAAGATCGGCACGACTCCCGGAGCCCCAAAATAGCCCCCGAATAGCCCCGACTCACTATTTGGAAGCACGGAAAAAGGGTCCCAGAAGGACGGGGACCTGCTGGCTGAGTTCCCCTTATTTTTCTCATTCGGAAGATGTCATTTTGGGCAAAATTGGACAATTCCTCGTTTGCCGCATTACCGCCAAATTTCCACCAGGGGGCTCATGATCCTCCGGGCGGATTCCAACATATTGATCGGCCCGTATCTTCTGAACCGTAGGTCCCAGAGACTCGGGGGTGGCGCCGATGCGTTCAGAAGGTCCAAAAATAGGGGGGTAGGTCAAACTCCCATTCCTCTAGAGGGTCCACGTTCCAAGCAATCCGGGTGACAAAATTCTGGGGACAGATTTCAATCTATGACCCACCCATAGGCGGGAATTTGGAAGACTTTACCCGGGGATGGGAGCCTGAACTCTGGAAAGATATTAGACGAAAGTCCCCTGGAGCTCCGGAGGACTTCCATGGGTTGCATGCTGGGGACTTTACCCGGGGATGGGTGCCTCATCCTCGGCATAACATGCCGCCAAGTGCCCCTGGACTTCCAGGGGGCCCATGCAGGAGCCTTACCCGGGGATAGGTGCCTGATCCTGGGCATTAAATCCTGCCAAGTGCCCCTGGACTTCACTCCTAACCCTAACACTCAATCAAACAACTGTCCTGAGCATGTCTCTCTGGTAGGTACTCTAACCCTAATCATTTACCCAGGGATAGGTGCCTGATCCTGGGCATTAAATCCTGCCAAGTGCCCCTGGACTTCACTCCTAACCCTAACACTCAATCAAACAACTGTCCTGAGCATGTCTCTCTGGTAGGTACTCTAACCCTAATCATTTACCCAGGGATAGGTGCCTGATCCTGGGCATAACATGCCACCAAGTGCCCCTGGACTTCCAGGAGGCCCATGCAGGAGCCTTACCCGGGGAAAGGTGCCTGATCCTGGGCATTAAATCCTGCCAAGTGCCCCTGGACTTCACTCCTAACCCTAACACTCAATCAAACAACTGTACTGAGCATGTCTCTCTGGTAGGTACTCTAACACTAATCATTTACCCAGGGATAGGTGAATGATTCTGGGCATTAAATCCTGCCATGTGGCCCTGGACTTCCAGGAGGACCATGCACGAGCCTTACCCGGGAGTGGGTCCCTCATCCTGGGCATAAAATCCTACCATGTGGCCCTGGACTTCCAGGGGGCCCATGCAGGAGCCTTACCCGGGAGTGGTTCCCTCATCCTGGGCATAAAATCCTGACATGTGGCCCTGGACTTCCATGGGGACCATGCACGAGCCTTACCCGGGAGTGGGTCCCTCATCCTGGGCATAAAATCCTGCCATGTGGCCCTGGACATCCAGGGGGACCATGCTGGAGCCTTACCCGGGGATGGGTGCCTGATCCTGGGCATAAAATCCTGCCATGTGCCCCTTGACTTCCAGGGGGACCATGGCACTCTGGAGCTCACATCCCCATAGCCCCAAACCTGGAAGATGGGAACCGGGGCCCCCAGGTGACCCAAAGCCCATTTAATATCTTGAGGGCCCCTGGTTGTCGGGTACAGATGACCTCCTTTTTTGCACAAAGTGTCCCCACGGACCTCCAGGGTCCAGGGGGCCCATGCAGGAGCCTTACCCGGGGATGGGTGCCTCATCCTGGGCATAACATCATTCCAAGTGCCCCTGGACTACCAAAGAACCTCCATAACCTCGCTCTCCACTGAGTCCCGGGTACCCACACTTAAGCACCCCCTCCACGGACTATACCCCTAACCCCAGGCCCCTGGAACTTCGTGCCCCTGGTACACCTGTGGAACTTAGTGCCCCTGGTACTCCGGCAGACTTCCAGGCCTACCCTGCTGGAGCCTTACCCGGGGATGGGTGCCTCATCCTGGGCATAACATGCCGCCAAGTGCCCCTGGAATTCCAGGGGGACCATGGCGCTCTGGAGCTCACATCCCCATAGCCCCAAACCTGGAAGATGGGAACCGGGGCCCCTAGGTGACCCAAAGCCCGTTGAATATCTTGAGGGCCCCTGGTTGTCGGGGACAGATGACCTCCTTTTTTGCACAAAGTGTCCCCACGGACCTCCAGGGTCCAGGGGGCCCATGCAGGAGCCTTACCGGGGGATGGGTGCCTCATCCTGGGCATAACATGCCGCCAAGTGCCCCTGGACTTCCAGGGGGCCCATGCAGGAGCCTTACCCGGGGATGGTTGCCTCATCCTGGGCATAACATCATTCCAAAGGCCCCTGGACTACCAAAGAACCTCCATAACCTCGCTCTCCACTGGGTCCCGGGTACCCACACTTAAGCACCAGGGTCCAGGGGGCCCATGCAGGAGCCTTACCGGGGGATGGGTGCCTCATCCTGGGCATAACATGCCGCCAAGTGCCCCTGGACTTCCAGGGGGCCCATGCAGGAGCCTTACCCGGGGATGGGTGCCTCATCCTGGGCATAACATCATTCCAAAGGCCCCTGGACTACCAAAGAACCTCCATAACCTCGCTCTCCACTGGGTCCCGGGTACCCACACTTAAGCACCAGGGTCCAGGGGGCCCATGCAGGAGCCTTACCGGGGGATGGGTGCCTCATCCTGGGCATAACATGCCGCCAAGTGCCCCTGGACTTCCAGGGGGCCCATGCAGGAGCCTTACCCGGGGATGGGTGCCTCATCCTGGGCATAACATCATTCCAAGTGCCCCTGGACTACCAAAGAACCTCCATAACCTCGCTCTCCACTGGGTCCCGGGTACCCACACTTAAGCACCCCCTCCACGGACTATACCCCTAACCCCAGGCCCCTGGAACTTTGTGCCCCTGGTACACCTGTGGAACTTAGTGCCCCTGGTACTCCGGCACAAAGTGTCTACACGGAGCTCCAGGGTCCAGGGGGCCCATGCAGGAGCCTTACCCGGGAGTGGGTCCCTCATCCTGGGCATAAAATCCTGCCATGTGCCCCTTGACTTCCAGGGGGACCATGGCGCTCTGGAGCTCACATCCCCATAGCCCCAGACCTGGAAGATGGGAACCGGGACCCCCAGGGGACCAAAAAGACATTCAATGGCTTGAGGGCCCCTGGTTGTCGGGGACAGATGACCTCCTTTTTTGCACAAAGTGTCCCCACGGACCTCCAGGGTCCAGGGGGCCCATGCAGGAGCCTTACCCAGGGATGGGTGCCTGATCCTGGGCATAACATGCAGCCAAGTGCCCCTGGACTTCCAGGGGGCCCATGCAGGAGCCTTACCCGGGGATGGGTGCCTCATCCTGGGCATAAAAACATGCCGCTACAGGCCTCTGGACCTCCACACCACGGTACTTGAGTCTAGAAGTTTCAACGGTGGAGCGCTGCTGACATCTAGTGGCCATTCCAAGATGTTACAAAGCCACTTCCAAAATTCCAAAAAACCACTTCCATCTTCCAAAACCCAACTTCCAAAATCAATGTTAGTAGATAGAGACATGGCTTCAGAACATGGAATCATCCAATTTCAAATTGACGGGCCATTCAGAAACCCTACTCCTAACCCTAACCCTAACCCTAACCCCCTAACCCTAACCCTAACCCCTAACCCCTAACCCTAACCCCCCCTAACCCTAACCCCTAACCCCTAACACACACCATAGGACCGTGCACCAACTGGCAATGCCAGTTTTCTTTCCTACTCCTAACCCTAACCCTAACCCTGAGTGAACATAAAAAAAATACAAACACACATGTTTGTTAACCCTAAACAAAATTTATAAATGTATAAATGTAAAATAAAATGTTTCCTAACCTTCCTAAAATAACAAAGACTAACAAACATACCTTCATTTCTGCTCTGACTACCCCAGTGAAAGGTTGTGCAATACAGCTCTCCTTCTTTTTCCCTTTTACTGCTGTACTATGGAAGACCCTGAGTTAGTTGAAGACGTAGATGCCGGTCATGCTAACCATGACAATTTGTTGTATTCATACAAAGACTTTTCTGCTGTTGCAGATTTCCTCACTCACACGGATGTAAGGGTGCCCTTGCACTCCTCAATTATTTCTGATCCACCCTCTTCCGTTGACTACATGTTCGATATCGATGGGGTTTTTGTTGAACTGGCTTCAGTTGCAGCCATCAAGAAGGGGATTCACTTTCTCTTTCTGCCAATGGTTACCTTTCCGCATTTGAATAACCACTTCTTCTACCTGCGGAAACATATTAACAGGGATGCCTATTCCACGATGGGGCTTGACACTCTCAGGCATTGCTGTGGCAGAGTTTTGGCACATGTGGATGGGGGGTACTTCCTCAATCTCACAGCCATTCCAAAGGACACCAGGAAGCCTCATGCTTTGCTGCAGACCAAAATTGGGTATGAAAGTGCTGCTGTTGAAGCTTTGAATGAAGTGGTGGAATTCTTCAGGACAATGCTGGCAACCTTATCGACAAAAGACATCAAGAGGCCATCTTTCCTGAAACAATGTCTCACCAAAACAGACAAATTTGAAGTTCTGTTTCAGGACCTCACCTTTGTTCTTGAATTGCTGCAGAAAGCCATTGACCATGCAAACACCACTGATAAGTATCTGGAGCTTGTGCCATCCTTGACCAGGTTTGGCCAAAAGCAGGACTACCCACTATATCTGGGTTTCCTCAACAAGGAAATGATAGTGGGAATGTCACTGCACTTGGCCTGCACAATCAAGGCCAAGGATGACAAAGTGCACCTACTCTGGTCTCGGTATGGCCTGCAAGATATTGTTGGTTACACCAGCAGAGTTTTTACTGCTCTTGGCATGCATGAGGTTGTCAATGTCCAGACACCTCTGGACAAAAGAAAAATGGACGTGAAGCACCCACTACTTGCTGTACTCAACAAGTCACCACTCCGTTTTCTCCAGCTGTATGTGGATTCTCCCCATTGCCACTTCACAGCTAAGCATCTGCACCCCGTCAGTGGGTCTATTGTGCTTTGTGATTTGCAGCATCCACAGAGCAGAAGTTCTATGTACAAAGCTGCAAAGGAGTACATGGAATCTGTACATGACTGTGCTATGAAAATGGTGGGCCAACTATCCTCACGCCTGGAATATGTCACTTACCTGGATAAGTCTTGGGGAATCCCATCCGTTGTGGTAGCTGACAACTTCTTTGATGTCCCTGCCCTCGACTCACTCCTCTCCACTTTGCCTGTCATGGTACCATTTTGTGACTCCACAGACTGCAGTCTCACCACTGTGCTGCAGGAATCTCTCGAGCACATTGCCACAACCCTGATGGACCACTTCATGTCATCATCAGGCAAAGGAGGATTTCTTGCCTCCTGGCATTGTTTCCAGCTCGAGCTGGCCTTTGAGGAGCTGATTTATGGCCATCCACTTGGTCACTATGATTACCACTACAGTGCTGCCCTTGGAACCTGTAGTGTTAATCAGAAAAGCCTGACACACCAGAGGGGTTTCTTGGGTCTTGCACCCATCAACAGTGCTTCTGTTGGAGACAGTCCTCCTGACTTGGGTAAGTGGACTGCAAACCGCCAGTTGGTCAAAAGGGTTACCAGGATGTTCCCTTTAACTGATGTGTTGGCTGCTGCTCCAGTTACAGTGGGAGAACAACTGGTGTTGGTAATATTGGGAGACCTGTTCAACGAATACCTTTGTGGGATCCCGTTTGGTGTGATCTATGCAAGTAAGCTGCCAGAGGGTTACACGCTTGTTGGAAGCCAAACAATGGAAAGCCTTGCCGACACACTCACAAACAAATGCAACTTTGCATTCCCACATGTTTTCGGCCGGGCAAAGGCTATTGTGGCTGAGGCTGGACTGGATGTTGCTGAGTGCATTCTCCAGGGACTACAGGAACTGAAGGTCACTTTCTTCCCACTGCTGAGGTTTACTGACCCTCACAAGAATTATGCTGTCAGGGTAGTCGCCAACAAATTCTTGGCACTCCATTCGACTGCCACTGATCCACCAAAGGAGGCATTACTTGCAAGCAAGGTTGTGGAGATCTGCAATGAGATCGAGCGCCGTGGCTTGTGTTACTCCCGCAATCTTGAACACTTCAAGACGTTCGGCATGCCTTGGCTGGAGACAGTACAGAAGCGTCTGCCTAAGATGAGTGACGCTGCCAAGCTGTCTCAACTTACCTTCATCAGTTGCATCGCAATACGGATGAATGGGGACTTTGTTGAGTACAAGCAGCTGAAAACACTCTGTGAGGAGCTGGACCTCCCACAAAGTCTGATGCAACGCAGATGCATTCTGGGTCATGACTTGCTGGAGCACATCACGGACTTTCGCTTGTACAAACTCCACAAGAGCATCCCTTACAGGTTCTTCAAAACGCTGCCTACTGGTCCAAAAGCCACACCCAAGGAGTTTAAGGAGACCCTGCAGGAGGAAGAGGTTCTTCAGAGGGATGAGGTAGAGTCTGATGCTACCTGCCTCAAGTCTGTGAGCAGGGTGCTCCCGAAACCACTAAAGCTCAGATGGTCAGCCATGGAGATGGATGTGATCAATGTTGATGCTGCTGTGACTCACCGAGAGGCATACAACTTGTACCTGAAGTCATGCCATGAGAAGCAGCTACATGTCAGGACATTTGTGGCCTTCTACAAAAGGAGAACAGAGATGATGAAAAATAAGTAGCCTGGTTCTTTGAGGCAAAGCGTGATTGCTCTGTGTTCCACAGTTGCATAACTATAGTAAAGCTTAGTATAGTGTCTGTTTTTTACTTAGATTTACATAAGTTTAGGTTGCTGTAGTGTGTTGTATTGTTGTTTTCATTATTGAAAAAGAAAAAAATCTACAAAAAAATACAAAAAAATACAAAAGCCCAAAAAAAAACTCACCCTCACAAGGAATCTGCCTTGACGTGGCGTGGGGGCTTATGTGCTTCAGTGTCTCTGGTGATTGACTGGCTAGAAGCAAGTACCAGTCTTCAGGGTCACTGAAACACAACTAAAGATTCCATTATTATGTCATTAGTCATTTTCATGTTGATGGCTACTTATTGCATGTAGATCTCCATATATGATTTTGAAAAAACATCTCGCAAAATCACTACCAATCGACTCCAAATGGTCTGAAACGTGCTCCTAACTACTTTCTGGAGGAAGTTTTTCGGCTGTGACACTTAGTCATTTTTCCACTCAGGTTCGCATGCTGCGATCTGATTCGACGAGCGTTTTTCTTGAATAACTCCCGAACCGTACATCCTAGACACTTGGAAACCACGTTCGTCTAATATAATTCGACCATTCTGCATCCAACGGTACCACCCACGACTCTCTACGACCTTCCTGTCCGGAGATACAGGAAAAACAAACTTTATTTCGGCCATATCTCCGGACTCGAACGTTGTACAGGCTCGAGGGTGGTACCAATGGAAAGCCCGTACCAGAAAATAGGGGGGTACAAGGTGGTTTCATGTCTCTACGACCTTCCGTTCCCGAGATATGCACCTTTGAAGTTATCGTCGGGGGCGACGATAGGTGGTTTTCATCCCCTTAACCCTAACCCTAACCCTAACCCTAACCCTAACCCCTAACCCTAAACCTAACCGTCCTCCCTCCCCTTTCCTCCCTCCCTCCCTTGCCTAATCCTAACCTTTTCTACTTCCCTTAATACCCCCTTACCTTAATTAATCCTAACCTTAACCATTTATTACCCCCCTATCCATACACTTTCCCTAACCTTAACCCTTCCATCCCTCTCCCCCCTCTCCCTCCTATCTGATTAATCTTCCCCATCCTAACCCTAACCGTTCCACCCCCTATTTAACCCTAACCTTAACCCCTATATCCTCTATACCCCAATCTCATTTTTTTACTAAACCCTCTCCTAAAGCCAATGAAGGAACCATGATCCCCAATCAGGGGACAATAGATTAACCAGGAACAGAGGAGTCCAATAAATCAAAGACGATCACGTGGAAAAGAAAAACTGACAAGTTAAATATCTAACTGCAACTAAACACATAACCCTGGAAACACTGCATCTTATGAAATAAAACAGGGCTGATAATAAAAACAATGAGAATGAGGAATATCTGTATGGTGTGGTAGACGTGTGGACTTAGATGCATGATTTTTGAAATTTTATTGATATTGCATGTTTCTTTCTCTTATTTATTCTTATTTATTCTGTGATATATGGCACTTTAACTCATTTACTTAAGCACTTATCTCAATGTTATTTATTGCCTGGTTTGTTATTTATTGTATATATTTATATAACCTCTATCAGCCCTTGCAGGTGAATCCAGGTTTTCCTTAGAGGGAGGAGGTGGCAATCTCCGTCCCAGATCCACAATGAAGGGGAATCCGGTTAGTCTTCTAAAAATAAACAAAAAAGGAAAAAAGAACATAGAAAAAGAGAGGGGGAACAACAACAACAACAATATAAACTTGACTTAACCTCCCAGGAGATAAAAAAACAAAGCACAAACCATAAATGGAAGTGGGGTAGGCGACACTGTGCAGGCACCTGTGCCAGCGCACCAAAGGCACATTATGTGATATTTTAAGAATTAATCCTCTCTAACCTAACCTAGCCAGATGCCAGGAGCCTGTGCAGCTCGCTCTCCCTCACTTTCTCAAATCAGAAAAAATATCAAAGAAATTCCTCAGCTTGCCTCATTAATTTTGAAAATATTTTATAAATATTTTTTAATATCATAAGAATAATTCGATCTTAAAATTTTAGCCATCTTGTTATTTTTTTGGGCCTCATCACTATCTCTCTTTTTACCCTAACCAGGGACCTATTCTCTTTTATTGACCCTCTACTCCTAAGATAAACATTAATAAACACTTTTTAGATTCCTCTTATACATTTTGTATTTACGCTCTTAGTCTATTTTAGTACATATATATATATATACATATCATAAACCCATTTCTAAACCCACCCCCCTGAATACCCTCCCCTCCTAAAAAAGATCCAATCTCTTTTCATAATTCCCTTCCTTTCCTCCCCCCCTCCTTTCCCTCCAAAAAATTTGAAATTTTATCAGCCTATCAGAGTTAACTTCTCTACTTGGACTCTGGAACCTTTTTTTAGGCTGGCTAGGGAAAATAAGAAAGGGTGGGACACAGAGGTATAGGACCAATCACAGAGTGAGGAACTTCCCTGGGGGGTCGGTTCTTAGACTCCCATTTTTTTAGTCTATATATACCCCCCATTCAGTCTCCCGCAGAAATCCCCCTCTGAAGAAGCAGTCACACTGCGAAACGTTAGGGGCTCTCTTAGGCTGGATTGGGCCTAATTCTTGGCACCTTTTCATTTAAATTTCGATTCGAAATAAAAAATATTGACCGGAATTGGTCTTTATTGATGAAAAACTTTTTAAAGAAAATTATTAAATTTCAAATAAAGATAATTGATTTTAAATTTAACAAAAAGTCAGTCGGGGGCCCTCCTCACTAGGCCTGTCTCGATGAAAAAAGGAAAAGAACAGACAGAAATTGAGCAGAAAAGACTTTCTCTCTTCTAACTTTCCTTCCTGAGCACCTGTCGGAACAGATCCACGAACGCCTGGACTTTCCAACGGAATCCGAAACGAGCGGAGAACCCCGGCCGGGGAAAACTTCAACTTCGGACACGGGAAATACAGGATGCACAGGTAGGCCCCTACTGACCCAACTGTTCTTTTTTGCAGGGCCAGGATGACCCACTCCAGCCTAAGGAGGGAGACTGCTGCAATACAAAACAGGAATAGAATGGGAGACAGAAACACATATTCAGAAAATGGAACCACAAACAATAGAAATATGAGAGTGGATCAGAGGGAATTTAATTCCCAATACCTTAGGACAGCACCAGATGAGTACACCCGCCAACTGGCGAAACACTGCTTTAAATTGATACAAGCAGTTCATCACAAAACGATCATAGACCAGGCCATCTTTACCAAAAATCCACCTAAGGGCATGCTGAGACAAATAGACAGATTAACGATGTTCATCAAACCCTCCTCCCCAACAGAACAAGTTAAAGCGGCAGTTAAAGAAAACACACAAAAATGGATGGAAAATAACCTCTCCATCTTGCAGGATCACTACTCAGAAATTTTAATACAGTACAGTCAGCTGCCGCTAAATGAAACAGCGTTTCAAATTGCGGTAGGCTGGGCCAAGAAACGCTACAAAGCCAAACTGACCCAGCCTACAATCACAACTGCTTACGTTCTGTTGGAGCCATCTCACATCTCAGACCCTGTGCCTCCGTCCTCGGAGGAGTCTTTTAGTGACACTCCATCGGATCTGGACTTGGAGGATGCGGAGGAGTTCCCACTCCTGCCCGAGCCACGGGGGGCGCTAACACTCGGGTCCAACATTCTGGACGAGGTGGCGCTGGGTGAAGAGACGCAGGCTGAGCTTCAACATCTGGATGAGGGGACACTATCGAATACGGGTAAACAAATTGATTTGAGAAAATCTCAATCAACACCCATGGAGGAGGAAATAATAGTAGAAAATACCTCCTTAGAGAGATCAGGAGAAATTCTTCCCCGAGTGCCCCTCTCGCCGGTTGTGTATCTCCCCACGGGCGAGAGAATTCAGAGCCCTACGGCCACTAGAACTCTCCCAGCTGCCTGCCCGACGGTCCCTTGGCGCCCCCTTGGACCTGGACGGGGGAGGGAACAGGGACCACCACCGTCGTTTTCATCAGAGGATGATTTTATCCCTAACAACAAGATGAAGAAGATTCTCACAGACAGGAAAAACAGAAGTGAGGGATACATTCAAACGACAAAGCTTAGACAGAAATATATAAGGGAGGAGAAATCCTATCAGGAAACCAGACCCACCTATCCAAATATAACAACAGAAAAACACAATCCCCAAATACAGAACAGTGCGCAGGATAACCAGGATAACATTTCACAACTTCATATTTCTCTAGGTGATGGTGACGGACTGAGACAACAAAGAACATCAAATTCCATACAGAGACTGGGCCCGCTCGAGAGAAAAAAAGTGGTGGATACAAACATGATGATTCAGGGGTCGAAAAAGTATAAACGTACTGACCTGCATGGCAGAGCGACCCAATCTGAATCCACCCAGAACATCTCGGCGGGACCCCGGCCTGATGCTGCCTCTATGCCAGAGCACCTCACAAACGAGCCGACTGCTGGTGCGGGGGGTGCATCGGCCCCCGACCACTCGCCGGGGGCCGGGTACTTCCCGTGCCAGCACAAGGCAAGAAAAGGCAGGAAAATTCTAGATTGGAGTTTCAGGGGGAAAAAACCTATTTGGTTCCTCGGCGACTCCAATCTGAATCGTATCCCACCCCACAAAAACAAAAATTTACAAATAGATAGCTATCCGGGCGCAGCCTTCTACCACTTCCAGCATGTCCTCGAAAAAACACCCGAACATCCCTTGGTGGAAATAGTGGTGCTGTCCGTGGGTATCAACAACAGAGACCAGGATCCACAAAAAACTTCAATAAAACAACTACGTCAGGTGTACAGGAAGGCTCAAATAGTGTTTCCCAACGCTAACATCCTTTTCCCGATCATCAACTACTCGCCTCTCCTCCCACAGGAGCAACAAAAAAATCTCAACACCATTAACAACTTTATTTACAGCCACCTTCCTTTCCTGGGACCGCTGCCCGCACATCAGTTCACCACAACGTCTGATAACATCCACTGGACCCCGGAGACGGCGGAACGCATCCTCCAACT
Organism: Toxotes jaculatrix; assembly: GCF_017976425.1. Classification (NCBI taxonomy): domain Eukaryota; kingdom Metazoa; phylum Chordata; class Actinopteri; family Toxotidae; genus Toxotes; species Toxotes jaculatrix. Next base: position 176,373 of record NC_054395.1, on the reverse strand, counting down.
CTGGTGTACGGAGTCACAAATTAACCTGTAATCTATTTCAGGACGCCGGAGGGGAGCTTCCGTGAGCCGGGGGCGGGTACCCCCGTCCCGAGCCAGGTGACCCTTCACCTTCCCTTTCCCCTAACTTTTATTTTTTTTCCCCCTCCCTTTCCCTCATTCACCTAGACCCACCTACCTCTCATATGGGTCTTTGATTTTTCCATCTCGGGCCGTGGGCGGGGGTCTCCCGTTCCGCCGATGGAGATTGATCTATCCGGTGGCTCTCCTCCCGTTAGTCCCGGCCGATCTTTAAAAGTTTATAATAAATCTGATACGGCCTGACTCTGCACATAATAACCCGAATTACGGGTGGGGGACGCGGCGATGTGGACACAGTCATATACTCCTGCATTGTGAGTTTTATTGGAGCGAGCGGAAATATAAAGGCTAGCAAAAGCTTTATTTAAATCCACCTCACTGTCGCTCTCAGATGACATCACAACAGAGAGGGATAACATGGGAAAGAGAGTTTTAGCCATTTATTAAAATGTCCGGTATTCACCACTCTATAACGAAAAATAAAAACAACCAAATGTGTAAAAAAGGAAAAGAACTCATTGTAACACACACTGGAATAAAAGAACTAATTTAAGTAACAGAGAGGACATTTTACTAGATTCTCATTTCCATTCAGCAACCCGCACAACTCTCGCTCCACGGATCCCGCCGCCGTGTCCTCCACCTCAATAGTTCAGCAGCGACCCCAGGATAGGAGACCAGACACAGTCCAACCATTTCCCTCCAAAAAAGCCTCGATTTTAACCACAGAGAGGCGCTATATCATCAGTAATGGGCTAATTCAACCCTTACAGGTTCGACTGATGTACTGCTGTCTTGCTCCTGTGTAATGAGATGCGGATTTTGCTGACATGTGTGAAGCGCGACAAGTGCACCAACATGCCTTCAGTAATATACCAGTTGACTCGGGGAGGATAAAGCGATGACCTTCCTGTCATAAAAATTTCAGATGCGACCTCACAGCATCTGGGAGACATGGGCGTCCAGAGGCGAAACACTGGAACGGAGAGCCAATGAGAGAAAGAGAGAGAGACACAAAAGTGATGATGGGTTAAAAACTTACAAACCAAAATTTTCCTTGGCCTAAAAAAAAAAATAGCAAATGGAATTAATAATGAGATCAATAAGTAAAAATAAAAGGAGGATTCTAAGGAAAACAATAAATCTATGAGAATATTAAAATGGTGTGCATATATTGTTCTGAGCAGTTTGATTATTGTTGTTTCTTTTCCACATGGTTTGTCTTATCTTTAATATATATAAAAAAAAAAAAAAAAAAAAAAAAAAAAATTAACTTTATTGGCACTTACTGAGGTAACAACCTCGATTTGAGGGTACTTTAGAGTTAAGCAGAGAATAATCCACCAGTCAGTGGACAATGCTTGTTCTAAGAATTATGGATATTGTCTCCCCCTCTCCCCCCTTTTTCTTCTTTCCCCCCCCCCCCGTTTCTTCATTCCTAAACTTAACCGTCCCCCCTTCCCTTCCCTCCCTCCCTCCCTTGCCTAACCCTAACCTTTTCTACCTCCCCCCATTCCTAAACCTAACCGTCCTCCCTCCCCTTTCCTCCCTCCCTCCCTTGCCTAATCCTAACCTTTTCTACTTCCCTTAATACCCCCTTACCTTAATTAATCCTAACCTTAACCATTTATTACCCCCCTATCCATACACTTTCCCTAACCTTAACCCTTCCATCCCTCTCCCCCCTCTCCCTCCTATCTGATTAATCTTCCCCATCCTAACCCTAACCGTTCCACCCCCTATTTAACCCTAACCTTAACCCCTATATCCTCTATACCCCAATCTCATTTTTTTACTAAACCCTCTCCTAAAGCCAATGAAGGAACCATGATCCCCAATCAGGGGACAATAGATTAACCAGGAACAGAGGAGTCCAATAAATCAAAGACGATCACGTGGAAAAGAAAAACTGACAAGTTAAATATCTAACTGCAACTAAACACATAACCCTGGAAACACTGCATCTTATGAAATAAAACAGGGCTGATAATAAAAACAATGAGAATGAGGATTGCCTGGTTTGTTATTTATTGTATATATTTATATAACCTCTATCAGCCCTTGCAGGTGAATCCAGGTTTTCCTTAGAGGGAAGAGGTGGCAATCTCCGTCCCAGATCCACAATGAAGGGGAATCCGGTTAGTCTTCTAAAAATAAACAAAAAAGGAAAAAAGAACATAGAAAAAGAGAGGGGGAACAACAACAACAACAATATAAACTTGACTTAACCTCCCAGGAGATAAAAAAACAAAGCACAAACCATAAATGGAAGTGGGGTAGGCGACACTGTGCAGGCACCTGTGCCAGCGCACCAAAGGCACATTATGTGATATTTTAAGAATTAATCCTCTCTAACCTAACCTAGCCAGATGCCAGGAGCCTGTGCAGCTCGCTCTCCCTCACTTTCTCAAATCAGAAAAAATATCAAAGAAATTCCTCAGCTTGCCTCATTAATTTTGAAAATATTTTATAAATATTTTTTAATATCATAAGAATAATTCGATCTTAAAATTTTAGCCATCTTGTTATTTTTTTGGGCCTCATCACTATCTCTCTTTTTACCCTAACCAGGGACCTATTCTCTTTTATTGACCCTCTACTCCTAAGATAAACATTAATAAACACTTTTTAGATTCCTCTTATACATTTTGTATTTACGCTCTTAGTCTATTTTAGTACATATATATATATATACATATCATAAACCCATTTCTAAACCCACCCCCCTGAATACCCTCCCCTCCTAAAAAAGATCCAATCTCTTTTCATAATTCCCTTCCTTTCCTCCCCCCCTCCTTTCCCTCCAAAAAATTTGAAATTTTATCAGCCTATCAGAGTTAACTTCTCTACTTGGACTCTGGAACCTTTTTTTAGGCTGGCTAGGGAAAATAAGAAAGGGTGGGACACAGAGGTATAGGACCAATCACAGAGTGAGGAACTTCCCTGGGGGGTCGGTTCTTAGACTCCCATTTTTTTAGTCTATATATACCCCCCATTCAGTCTCCCGCAGAAATCCCCCTCTGAAGAAGCAGTCACACTGCGAAACGTTAGGGGCTCTCTTAGGCTGGATTGGGCCTAATTCTTGGCACCTTTTCATTTAAATTTCGATTCGAAATAAAAAATATTGACCGGAATTGGTCTTTATTGATGAAAAACTTTTTAAAGAAAATTATTAAATTTCAAATAAAGATAATTGATTTTAAATTTAACAAAAAGTCAGTCGGGGGCCCTCCTCACTAGGCCTGTCTCGATGAAAAAAGGAAAAGAACAGACAGAAATTGAGCAGAAAAGACTTTCTCTCTTCTAACTTTCCTTCCTGAGCACCTGTCGGAACAGATCCACGAACGCCTGGACTTTCCAACGGAATCCGAAACGAGCGGAGAACCCCGGCCGGGGAAAACTTCAACTTCGGACACGGGAAATACAGGATGCACAGGTAGGCCCCTACTGACCCAACTGTTCTTTTTTGCAGGGCCAGGATGACCCACTCCAGCCTAAGGAGGGAGACTGCTGCAATACAAAACAGGAATAGAATGGGAGACAGAAACACATATTCAGAAAATGGAACCACAAACAATAGAAATATGAGAGTGGATCAGAGGGAATTTAATTCCCAATACCTTAGGACAGCACCAGATGAGTACACCCGCCAACTGGCGAAACACTGCTTTAAATTGATACAAGCAGTTCATCACAAAACGATCATAGACCAGGCCATCTTTACCAAAAATCCACCTAAGGGCATGCTGAGACAAATAGACAGATTAACGATGTTCATCAAACCCTCCTCCCCAACAGAACAAGTTAAAGCGGCAGTTAAAGAAAACACACAAAAATGGATGGAAAATAACCTCTCCATCTTGCAGGATCACTACTCAGAAATTTTAATACAGTACAGTCAGCTGCCGCTAAATGAAACAGCGTTTCAAATTGCGGTAGGCTGGGCCAAGAAACGCTACAAAGCCAAACTGACCCAGCCTACAATCACAACTGCTTACGTTCTGTTGGAGCCATCTCACATCTCAGACCCTGTGCCTCCGTCCTCGGAGGAGTCTTTTAGTGACACTCCATCGGATCTGGACTTGGAGGATGCGGAGGAGTTCCCACTCCTGCCCGAGCCACGGGGGGCGCTAACACTCGGGTCCAACATTCTGGACGAGGTGGCGCTGGGTGAAGAGACGCAGGCTGAGCTTCAACATCTGGATGAGGGGACACTATCGAATACGGGTAAACAAATTGATTTGAGAAAATCTCAATCAACACCCATGGAGGAGGAAATAATAGTAGAAAATACCTCCTTAGAGAGATCAGGAGAAATTCTTCCCCGAGTGCCCCTCTCGCCGGTTGTGTATCTCCCCACGGGCGAGAGAATTCAGAGCCCTACGGCCACTAGAACTCTCCCAGCTGCCTGCCCGACGGTCCCTTGGCGCCCCCTTGGACCTGGACGGGGGAGGGAACAGGGACCACCACCGTCGTTTTCATCAGAGGATGATTTTATCCCTAACAACAAGATGAAGAAGATTCTCACAGACAGGAAAAACAGAAGTGAGGGATACATTCAAACGACAAAGCTTAGACAGAAATATATAAGGGAGGAGAAATCCTATCAGGAAACCAGACCCACCTATCCAAATATAACAACAGAAAAACACAATCCCCAAATACAGAACAGTGCGCAGGATAACCAGGATAACATTTCACAACTTCATATTTCTCTAGGTGATGGTGACGGACTGAGACAACAAAGAACATCAAATTCCATACAGAGACTGGGCCCGCTCGAGAGAAAAAAAGTGGTGGATACAAACATGATGATTCAGGGGTCGAAAAAGTATAAACGTACTGACCTGCATGGCAGAGCGACCCAATCTGAATCCACCCAGAACATCTCGGCGGGACCCCGGCCTGATGCTGCCTCTATGCCAGAGCACCTCACAAACGAGCCGACTGCTGGTGCGGGGGGTGCATCGGCCCCCGACCACTCGCCGGGGGCCGGGTACTTCCCGTGCCAGCACAAGGCAAGAAAAGGCAGGAAAATTCTAGATTGGAGTTTCAGGGGGAAAAAACCTATTTGGTTCCTCGGCGACTCCAATCTGAATCGTATCCCACCCCACAAAAACAAAAATTTACAAATAGATAGCTATCCGGGCGCAGCCTTCTACCACTTCCAGCATGTCCTCGAAAAAACACCCGAACATCCCTTGGTGGAAATAGTGGTGCTGTCCGTGGGTATCAACAACAGAGACCAGGATCCACAAAAAACTTCAATAAAACAACTACGTCAGGTGTACAGGAAGGCTCAAATAGTGTTTCCCAACGCTAACATCCTTTTCCCGATCATCAACTACTCGCCTCTCCTCCCACAGGAGCAACAAAAAAATCTCAACACCATTAACAACTTTATTTACAGCCACCTTCCTTTCCTGGGACCGCTGCCCGCACATCAGTTCACCACAACGTCTGATAACATCCACTGGACCCCGGAGACGGCGGAACGCATCCTCCAACTCTGGTGTACGGAGTCACAAATTAACCTGTAATCTATTTCAGGACGCCGGAGGGGAGCTTCCGTGAGCCGGGGGCGGGTACCCCCGTCCCGAGCCAGGTGACCCTTCACCTTCCCTTTCCCCTAACTTTTATTTTTTTTCCCCCTCCCTTTCCCTCATTCACCTAGACCCACCTACCTCTCATATGGGTCTTTGATTTTTCCATCTCGGGCCGTGGGCGGGGGTCTCCCGTTCCGCCGATGGAGATTGATCTATCCGGTGGCTCTCCTCCCGTTAGTCCCGGCCGATCTTTAAAAGTTTATAATAAATCTGATACGGCCTGACTCTGCACATAATAACCCGAATTACAGGTGGGGGACGCGGCGATGTGGACACAGTCATATACTCCTGCATTGTGAGTTTTATTGGAGCGAGCGGAAATATAAAGGCTAGCAAAAGCTTTATTTAAATCCACCTCACTGTCGCTCTCAGATGACATCACAACAGAGAGGGATAACATGGGAAAGAGAGTTTTAGCCATTTATTAAAATGTCCGGTATTCACCACTCTATAACGAAAAATAAAAACAACCAAATGTGTAAAAAAGGAAAAGAACTCATTGTAACACACACTGGAATAAAAGAACTAATTTAAGTAACAGAGAGGACATTTTACTAGATTCTCATTTCCATTCAGCAACCCGCACAACTCTCGCTCCACGGATCCCGCCGCCGTGTCCTCCACCTCAATAGTTCAGCAGCGACCCCAGGATAGGAGACCAGACACAGTCCAACCATTTCCCTCCAAAAAAGCCTCGATTTTAACCACAGAGAGGCGCTATATCATCAGTAATGGGCTAATTCAGCCCTTACAGGTTCGACTGATGTACTGCTGTCTTGCTCCTGTGTAATGAGATGCGGATTTTGCTGACATGTGTGAAGCGCGACAAGTGCACCAACATGCCTTCAGTAATATACCAGTTGACTCGGGGAGGATAAAGCGATGACCTTCCTGTCATAAAAATTTCAGATGCGACCTCACAGCATCTGGGAGACATGGGCGTCCAGAGGCGAAACACTGGAACGGAGAGCCAATGAGAGAAAGAGAGAGAGACACAAAAGTGATGATGGGTTAAAAACTTACAAACCAAAATTTTCCTTGGCCTAAAAAAAAAAATAGCAAATGGAATTAATAATGAGATCAATAAGTAAAAATAAAAGGAGGATTCTAAGGAAAACAATAAATCTATGAGAATATTAAAATGGTGTGCATATATTGTTCTGAGCAGTTTGATTATTGTTGTTTCTTTTCCACATGGTTTGTCTTATCTTTAATATATATATAAAAAAAAAAAAAAAAAAAAAAAAATTAACTTTATTGGCACTTACTGAGGTAACAACCTCGATTTGAGGGTACTTTAGAGTTAAGCAGAGAATAATCCACCAGTCAGTGGACAATGCTTGTTCTAAGAATTATGGATATTGTCTCCCCCTCTCCCCCCTTTTTCTTCTTTCCCCCCCCCCCCCGTTTCTTCATTCCTAAACTTAACCGTCCCCCCTTCCCTTCCCTCCCTCCCTCCCTTGCCTAACCCTAACCTTTTCTACCTCCCCCCATTCCTAAACCTAACCGTCCTCCCTCCCCTTTCCTCCCTCCCTCCCTTGCCTAATCCTAACCTTTTCTACTTCCCTTAATACCCCCTTACCTTAATTAATCCTAACCTTAACCATTTATTACCCCCCTATCCATACACTTTCCCTAACCTTAACCCTTCCATCCCTCTCCCCCCTCTCCCTCCTATCTGATTAATCTTCCCCATCCTAACCCTAACCGTTCCACCCCCTATTTAACCCTAACCTTAACCCCTATATCCTCTATACCCCAATCTCATTTTTTTACTAAACCCTCTCCTAAAGCCAATGAAGGAACCATGATCCCCAATCAGGGGACAATAGATTAACCAGGAACAGAGGAGTCCAATAAATCAAAGACGATCACGTGGAAAAGAAAAACTGACAAGTTAAATATCTAACTGCAACTAAACACATAACCCTGGAAACACTGCATCTTATGAAATAAAACAGGGCTGATAATAAAAACAATGAGAATGAGGATTGCCTGGTTTGTTATTTATTGTATATATTTATATAACCTCTATCAGCCCTTGCAGGTGAATCCAGGTTTTCCTTAGAGGGAGGAGGTGGCAATCTCCGTCCCAGATCCACAATGAAGGGGAATCCGGTTAGTCTTCTAAAAATAAACAAAAAAGGAAAAAAGAACATAGAAAAAGAGAGGGGGAACAACAACAACAACAATATAAACTTGACTTAACCTCCCAGGAGATAAAAAAACAAAGCACAAACCATAAATGGAAGTGGGGTAGGCGACACTGTGCAGGCACCTGTGCCAGCGCACCAAAGGCACATTATGTGATATTTTAAGAATTAATCCTCTCTAACCTAACCTAGCCAGATGCCAGGAGCCTGTGCAGCTCGCTCTCCCTCACTTTCTCAAATCAGAAAAAATATCAAAGAAATTCCTCAGCTTGCCTCATTAATTTTGAAAATATTTTATAAATATTTTTTAATATCATAAGAATAATTCGATCTTAAAATTTTAGCCATCTTGTTATTTTTTTGGGCCTCATCACTATCTCTCTTTTTACCCTAACCAGGGACCTATTCTCTTTTATTGACCCTCTACTCCTAAGATAAACATTAATAAACACTTTTTAGATTCCTCTTATACATTTTGTATTTACGCTCTTAGTCTATTTTAGTACATATATATATATATACATATCATAAACCCATTTCTAAACCCACCCCCCTGAATACCCTCCCCTCCTAAAAAAGATCCAATCTCTTTTCATAATTCCCTTCCTTTCCTCCCCCCCTCCTTTCCCTCCAAAAAATTTGAAATTTTATCAGCCTATCAGAGTTAACTTCTCTACTTGGACTCTGGAACCTTTTTTTAGGCTGGCTAGGGAAAATAAGAAAGGGTGGGACACAGAGGTATAGGACCAATCACAGAGTGAGGAACTTCCCTGGGGGGTCGGTTCTTAGACTCCCATTTTTTTAGTCTATATATACCCCCCATTCAGTCTCCCGCAGAAATCCCCCTCTGAAGAAGCAGTCACACTGCGAAACGTTAGGGGCTCTCTTAGGCTGGATTGGGCCTAATTCTTGGCACCTTTTCATTTAAATTTCGATTCGAAATAAAAAATATTGACCGGAATTGGTCTTTATTGATGAAAAACTTTTTAAAGAAAATTATTAAATTTCAAATAAAGATAATTGATTTTAAATTTAACAAAAAGTCAGTCGGGGGCCCTCCTCACTAGGCCTGTCTCGATGAAAAAAGGAAAAGAACAGACAGAAATTGAGCAGAAAAGACTTTCTCTCTTCTAACTTTCCTTCCTGAGCACCTGTCGGAACAGATCCACGAACGCCTGGACTTTCCAACGGAATCCGAAACGAGCGGAGAACCCCGGCCGGGGAAAACTTCAACTTCGGACACGGGAAATACAGGATGCACAGGTAGGCCCCTACTGACCCAACTGTTCTTTTTTGCAGGGCCAGGATGACCCACTCCAGCCTAAGGAGGGAGACTGCTGCAATACAAAACAGGAATAGAATGGGAGACAGAAACACATATTCAGAAAATGGAACCACAAACAATAGAAATATGAGAGTGGATCAGAGGGAATTTAATTCCCAATACCTTAGGACAGCACCAGATGAGTACACCCGCCAACTGGCGAAACACTGCTTTAAATTGATACAAGCAGTTCATCACAAAACGATCATAGACCAGGCCATCTTTACCAAAAATCCACCTAAGGGCATGCTGAGACAAATAGACAGATTAACGATGTTCATCAAACCCTCCTCCCCAACAGAACAAGTTAAAGCGGCAGTTAAAGAAAACACACAAAAATGGATGGAAAATAACCTCTCCATCTTGCAGGATCACTACTCAGAAATTTTAATACAGTACAGTCAGCTGCCGCTAAATGAAACAGCGTTTCAAATTGCGGTAGGCTGGGCCAAGAAACGCTACAAAGCCAAACTGACCCAGCCTACAATCACAACTGCTTACGTTCTGTTGGAGCCATCTCACATCTCAGACCCTGTGCCTCCGTCCTCGGAGGAGTCTTTTAGTGACACTCCATCGGATCTGGACTTGGAGGATGCGGAGGAGTTCCCACTCCTGCCCGAGCCACGGGGGGCGCTAACACTCGGGTCCAACATTCTGGACGAGGTGGCGCTGGGTGAAGAGACGCAGGCTGAGCTTCAACATCTGGATGAGGGGACACTATCGAATACGGGTAAACAAATTGATTTGAGAAAATCTCAATCAACACCCATGGAGGAGGAAATAATAGTAGAAAATACCTCCTTAGAGAGATCAGGAGAAATTCTTCCCCGAGTGCCCCTCTCGCCGGTTGTGTATCTCCCCACGGGCGAGAGAATTCAGAGCCCTACGGCCACTAGAACTCTCCCAGCTGCCTGCCCGACGGTCCCTTGGCGCCCCCTTGGACCTGGACGGGGGAGGGAACAGGGACCACCACCGTCGTTTTCATCAGAGGATGATTTTATCCCTAACAACAAGATGAAGAAGATTCTCACAGACAGGAAAAACAGAAGTGAGGGATACATTCAAACGACAAAGCTTAGACAGAAATATATAAGGGAGGAGAAATCCTATCAGGAAACCAGACCCACCTATCCAAATATAACAACAGAAAAACACAATCCCCAAATACAGAACAGTGCGCAGGATAACCAGGATAACATTTCACAACTTCATATTTCTCTAGGTGATGGTGACGGACTGAGACAACAAAGAACATCAAATTCCATACAGAGACTGGGCCCGCTCGAGAGAAAAAAAGTGGTGGATACAAACATGATGATTCAGGGGTCGAAAAAGTATAAACGTACTGACCTGCATGGCAGAGCGACCCAATCTGAATCCACCCAGAACATCTCGGCGGGACCCCGGCCTGATGCTGCCTCTATGCCAGAGCACCTCACAAACGAGCCGACTGCTGGTGCGGGGGGTGCATCGGCCCCCGACCACTCGCCGGGGGCCGGGTACTTCCCGTGCCAGCACAAGGCAAGAAAAGGCAGGAAAATTCTAGATTGGAGTTTCAGGGGGAAAAAACCTATTTGGTTCCTCGGCGACTCCAATCTGAATCGTATCCCACCCCACAAAAACAAAAATTTACAAATAGATAGCTATCCGGGCGCAGCCTTCTACCACTTCCAGCATGTCCTCGAAAAAACACCCGAACATCCCTTGGTGGAAATAGTGGTGCTGTCCGTGGGTATCAACAACAGAGACCAGGATCCACAAAAAACTTCAATAAAACAACTACGTCAGGTGTACAGGAAGGCTCAAATAGTGTTTCCCAACGCTAACATCCTTTTCCCGATCATCAACTACTCGCCTCTCCTCCCACAGGAGCAACAAAAAAATCTCAACACCATTAACAACTTTATTTACAGCCACCTTCCTTTCCTGGGACCGCTGCCCGCACATCAGTTCACCACAACGTCTGATAACATCCACTGGACCCCGGAGACGGCGGAACGCATCCTCCAACTCTGGTGTACGGAGTCACAAATTAACCTGTAATCTATTTCAGGACGCCGGAGGGGAGCTTCCGTGAGCCGGGGGCGGGTACCCCCGTCCCGAGCCAGGTGACCCTTCACCTTCCCTTTCCCCTAACTTTTATTTTTTTTCCCCCTCCCTTTCCCTCATTCACCTAGACCCACCTACCTCTCATATGGGTCTTTGATTTTTCCATCTCGGGCCGTGGGCGGGGGTCTCCCGTTCCGCCGATGGAGATTGATCTATCCGGTGGCTCTCCTCCCGTTAGTCCCGGCCGATCTTTAAAAGTTTATAATAAATCTGATACGGCCTGACTCTGCACATAATAACCCGAATTACAGGTGGGGGACGCGGCGATGTGGACACAGTCATATACTCCTGCATTGTGAGTTTTATTGGAGCGAGCGGAAATATAAAGGCTAGCAAAAGCTTTATTTAAATCCACCTCACTGTCGCTCTCAGATGACATCACAACAGAGAGGGATAACATGGGAAAGAGAGTTTTAGCCATTTATTAAAATGTCCGGTATTCACCACTCTATAACGAAAAATAAAAACAACCAAATGTGTAAAAAAGGAAAAGAACTCATTGTAACACACACTGGAATAAAAGAACTAATTTAAGTAACAGAGAGGACATTTTACTAGATTCTCATTTCCATTCAGCAACCCGCACAACTCTCGCTCCACGGATCCCGCCGCCGTGTCCTCCACCTCAATAGTTCAGCAGCGACCCCAGGATAGGAGACCAGACACAGTCCAACCATTTCCCTCCAAAAAAGCCTCGATTTTAACCACAGAGAGGCGCTATATCATCAGTAATGGGCTAATTCAGCCCTTACAGGTTCGACTGATGTACTGCTGTCTTGCTCCTGTGTAATGAGATGCGGATTTTGCTGACATGTGTGAAGCGCGACAAGTGCACCAACATGCCTTCAGTAATATACCAGTTGACTCGGGGAGGATAAAGCGATGACCTTCCTGTCATAAAAATTTCAGATGCGACCTCACAGCATCTGGGAGACATGGGCGTCCAGAGGCGAAACACTGGAACGGAGAGCCAATGAGAGAAAGAGAGAGAGACACAAAAGTGATGATGGGTTAAAAACTTACAAACCAAAATTTTCCTTGGCCTAAAAAAAAAAATAGCAAATGGAATTAATAATGAGATCAATAAGTAAAAATAAAAGGAGGATTCTAAGGAAAACAATAAATCTATGAGAATATTAAAATGGTGTGCATATATTGTTCTGAGCAGTTTGATTATTGTTGTTTCTTTTCCACATGGTTTGTCTTATCTTTAATATATATAAAAAAAAAAAAAAAAAAAAAAAAAAAAAATTAACTTTATTGGCACTTACTGAGGTAACAACCTCGATTTGAGGGTACTTTAGAGTTAAGCAGAGAATAATCCACCAGTCAGTGGACAATGCTTGTTCTAAGAATTATGGATATTGTCTCCCCCTCTCCCCCCTTTTTCTTCTTTCCCCCCCCCCCCGTTTCTTCATTCCTAAACTTAACCGTCCCCCCTTCCCTTCCCTCCCTCCCTCCCTTGCCTAACCCTAACCTTTTCTACCTCCCCCCATTCCTAAACCTAACCGTCCTCCCTCCCCTTTCCTCCCTCCCTCCCTTGCCTAATCCTAACCTTTTCTACTTCCCTTAATACCCCCTTACCTTAATTAATCCTAACCTTAACCATTTATTACCCCCCTATCCATACACTTTCCCTAACCTTAACCCTTCCATCCCTCTCCCCCCTCTCCCTCCTATCTGATTAATCTTCCCCATCCTAACCCTAACCGTTCCACCCCCTATTTAACCCTAACCTTAACCCCTATATCCTCTATACCCCAATCTCATTTTTTTACTAAACCCTCTCCTAAAGCCAATGAAGGAACCATGATCCCCAATCAGGGGACAATAGATTAACCAGGAACAGAGGAGTCCAATAAATCAAAGACGATCACGTGGAAAAGAAAAACTGACAAGTTAAATATCTAACTGCAACTAAACACATAACCCTGGAAACACTGCATCTTATGAAATAAAACAGGGCTGATAATAAAAACAATGAGAATGAGGATTGCCTGGTTTGTTATTTATTGTATATATTTATATAACCTCTATCAGCCCTTGCAGGTGAATCCAGGTTTTCCTTAGAGGGAGGAGGTGGCAATCTCCGTCCCAGATCCACAATGAAGGGGAATCCGGTTAGTCTTCTAAAAATAAACAAAAAAGGAAAAAAGAACATAGAAAAAGAGAGGGGGAACAACAACAACAACAATATAAACTTGACTTAACCTCCCAGGAGATAAAAAAACAAAGCACAAACCATAAATGGAAGTGGGGTAGGCGACACTGTGCAGGCACCTGTGCCAGCGCACCAAAGGCACATTATGTGATATTTTAAGAATTAATCCTCTCTAACCTAACCTAGCCAGATGCCAGGAGCCTGTGCAGCTCGCTCTCCCTCACTTTCTCAAATCAGAAAAAATATCAAAGAAATTCCTCAGCTTGCCTCATTAATTTTGAAAATATTTTATAAATATTTTTTAATATCATAAGAATAATTCGATCTTAAAATTTTAGCCATCTTGTTATTTTTTTGGGCCTCATCACTATCTCTCTTTTTACCCTAACCAGGGACCTATTCTCTTTTATTGACCCTCTACTCCTAAGATAAACATTAATAAACACTTTTTAGATTCCTCTTATACATTTTGTATTTACGCTCTTAGTCTATTTTAGTACATATATATATATATATATACATATCATAAACCCATTTCTAAACCCACCCCCCTGAATACCCTCCCCTCCTAAAAAAGATCCAATCTCTTTTCATAATTCCCTTCCTTTCCTCCCCCCCTCCTTTCCCTCCAAAAAATTTGAAATTTTATCAGCCTATCAGAGTTAACTTCTCTACTTGGACTCTGGAACCTTTTTTTAGGCTGGCTAGGGAAAATAAGAAAGGGTGGGACACAGAGGTATAGGACCAATCACAGAGTGAGGAACTTCCCTGGGGGGTCGGTTCTTAGACTCCCATTTTTTTAGTCTATATATACCCCCCATTCAGTCTCCCGCAGAAATCCCCCTCTGAAGAAGCAGTCACACTGCGAAACGTTAGGGGCTCTCTTAGGCTGGATTGGGCCTAATTCTTGGCACCTTTTCATTTAAATTTCGATTCGAAATAAAAAATATTGACCGGAATTGGTCTTTATTGATGAAAAACTTTTTAAAGAAAATTATTAAATTTCAAATAAAGATAATTGATTTTAAATTTAACAAAAAGTCAGTCGGGGGCCCTCCTCACTAGGCCTGTCTCGATGAAAAAAGGAAAAGAACAGACAGAAATTGAGCAGAAAAGACTTTCTCTCTTCTAACTTTCCTTCCTGAGCACCTGTCGGAACAGATCCACGAACGCCTGGACTTTCCAACGGAATCCGAAACGAGCGGAGAACCCCGGCCGGGGAAAACTTCAACTTCGGACACGGGAAATACAGGATGCACAGGTAGGCCCCTACTGACCCAACTGTTCTTTTTTGCAGGGCCAGGATGACCCACTCCAGCCTAAGGAGGGAGACTGCTGCAATACAAAACAGGAATAGAATGGGAGACAGAAACACATATTCAGAAAATGGAACCACAAACAATAGAAATATGAGAGTGGATCAGAGGGAATTTAATTCCCAATACCTTAGGACAGCACCAGATGAGTACACCCGCCAACTGGCGAAACACTGCTTTAAATTGATACAAGCAGTTCATCACAAAACGATCATAGACCAGGCCATCTTTACCAAAAATCCACCTAAGGGCATGCTGAGACAAATAGACAGATTAACGATGTTCATCAAACCCTCCTCCCCAACAGAACAAGTTAAAGCGGCAGTTAAAGAAAACACACAAAAATGGATGGAAAATAACCTCTCCATCTTGCAGGATCACTACTCAGAAATTTTAATACAGTACAGTCAGCTGCCGCTAAATGAAACAGCGTTTCAAATTGCGGTAGGCTGGGCCAAGAAACGCTACAAAGCCAAACTGACCCAGCCTACAATCACAACTGCTTACGTTCTGTTGGAGCCATCTCACATCTCAGACCCTGTGCCTCCGTCCTCGGAGGAGTCTTTTAGTGACACTCCATCGGATCTGGACTTGGAGGATGCGGAGGAGTTCCCACTCCTGCCCGAGCCACGGGGGGCGCTAACACTCGGGTCCAACATTCTGGACGAGGTGGCGCTGGGTGAAGAGACGCAGGCTGAGCTTCAACATCTGGATGAGGGGACACTATCGAATACGGGTAAACAAATTGATTTGAGAAAATCTCAATCAACACCCATGGAGGAGGAAATAATAGTAGAAAATACCTCCTTAGAGAGATCAGGAGAAATTCTTCCCCGAGTGCCCCTCTCGCCGGTTGTGTATCTCCCCACGGGCGAGAGAATTCAGAGCCCTACGGCCACTAGAACTCTCCCAGCTGCCTGCCCGACGGTCCCTTGGCGCCCCCTTGGACCTGGACGGGGGAGGGAACAGGGACCACCACCGTCGTTTTCATCAGAGGATGATTTTATCCCTAACAACAAGATGAAGAAGATTCTCACAGACAGGAAAAACAGAAGTGAGGGATACATTCAAACGACAAAGCTTAGACAGAAATATATAAGGGAGGAGAAATCCTATCAGGAAACCAGACCCACCTATCCAAATATAACAACAGAAAAACACAATCCCCAAATACAGAACAGTGCGCAGGATAACCAGGATAACATTTCACAACTTCATATTTCTCTAGGTGATGGTGACGGACTGAGACAACAAAGAACATCAAATTCCATACAGAGACTGGGCCCGCTCGAGAGAAAAAAAGTGGTGGATACAAACATGATGATTCAGGGGTCGAAAAAGTATAAACGTACTGACCTGCATGGCAGAGCGACCCAATCTGAATCCACCCAGAACATCTCGGCGGGACCCCGGCCTGATGCTGCCTCTATGCCAGAGCACCTCACAAACGAGCCGACTGCTGGTGCGGGGGGTGCATCGGCCCCCGACCACTCGCCGGGGGCCGGGTACTTCCCGTGCCAGCACAAGGCAAGAAAAGGCAGGAAAATTCTAGATTGGAGTTTCAGGGGGAAAAAACCTATTTGGTTCCTCGGCGACTCCAATCTGAATCGTATCCCACCCCACAAAAACAAAAATTTACAAATAGATAGCTATCCGGGCGCAGCCTTCTACCACTTCCAGCATGTCCTCGAAAAAACACCCGAACATCCCTTGGTGGAAATAGTGGTGCTGTCCGTGGGTATCAACAACAGAGACCAGGATCCACAAAAAACTTCAATAAAACAACTACGTCAGGTGTACAGGAAGGCTCAAATAGTGTTTCCCAACGCTAACATCCTTTTCCCGATCATCAACTACTCGCCTCTCCTCCCACAGGAGCAACAAAAAAATCTCAACACCATTAACAACTTTATTTACAGCCACCTTCCTTTCCTGGGACCGCTGCCCGCACATCAGTTCACCACAACGTCTGATAACATCCACTGGACCCCGGAGACGGCGGAACGCATCCTCCAACTCTGGTGTACGGAGTCACAAATTAACCTGTAATCTATTTCAGGACGCCGGAGGGGAGCTTCCGTGAGCCGGGGGCGGGTACCCCCGTCCCGAGCCAGGTGACCCTTCACCTTCCCTTTCCCCTAACTTTTATTTTTTTTCCCCCTCCCTTTCCCTCATTCACCTAGACCCACCTACCTCTCATATGGGTCTTTGATTTTTCCATCTCGGGCCGTGGGCGGGGGTCTCCCGTTCCGCCGATGGAGATTGATCTATCCGGTGGCTCTCCTCCCGTTAGTCCCGGCCGATCTTTAAAAGTTTATAATAAATCTGATACGGCCTGACTCTGCACATAATAACCCGAATTACGGGTGGGGGACGCGGCGATGTGGACACAGTCATATACTCCTGCATTGTGAGTTTTATTGGAGCGAGCGGAAATATAAAGGCTAGCAAAAGCTTTATTTAAATCCACCTCACTGTCGCTCTCAGATGACATCACAACAGAGAGGGATAACATGGGAAAGAGAGTTTTAGCCATTTATTAAAATGTCCGGTATTCACCACTCTATAACGAAAAATAAAAACAACCAAATGTGTAAAAAAGGAAAAGAACTCATTGTAACACACACTGGAATAAAAGAACTAATTTAAGTAACAGAGAGGACATTTTACTAGATTCTCATTTCCATTCAGCAACCCGCACAACTCTCGCTCCACGGATCCCGCCGCCGTGTCCTCCACCTCAATAGTTCAGCAGCGACCCCAGGATAGGAGACCAGACACAGTCCAACCATTTCCCTCCAAAAAAGCCTCGATTTTAACCACAGAGAGGCGCTATA
This sequence comes from Toxotes jaculatrix, assembly GCF_017976425.1. Taxonomy (NCBI): domain Eukaryota; kingdom Metazoa; phylum Chordata; class Actinopteri; family Toxotidae; genus Toxotes; species Toxotes jaculatrix. The sequence continues at coordinate 158,789 of NC_054395.1, read as the reverse complement.
TCATCAGTAATGGGCTAATTCAACCCTTACAGGTTCGACTGATGTACTGCTGTCTTGCTCCTGTGTAATGAGATGCGGATTTTGCTGACATGTGTGAAGCGCGACAAGTGCACCAACATGCCTTCAGTAATATACCAGTTGACTCGGGGAGGATAAAGCGATGACCTTCCTGTCATAAAAATTTCAGATGCGACCTCACAGCATCTGGGAGACATGGGCGTCCAGAGGCGAAACACTGGAACGGAGAGCCAATGAGAGAAAGAGAGAGAGACACAAAAGTGATGATGGGTTAAAAACTTACAAACCAAAATTTTCCTTGGCCTAAAAAAAAAAATAGCAAATGGAATTAATAATGAGATCAATAAGTAAAAATAAAAGGAGGATTCTAAGGAAAACAATAAATCTATGAGAATATTAAAATGGTGTGCATACATTGTTCTGAGCAGTTTGATTATTGTTGTTTCTTTTCCACATGGTTTGTCTTATCTTTAATATATATAAAAAAAAAAAAAAAAAAAAAAAAAAAAAAAAAATTAACTTTATTGGCACTTACTGAGGTAACAACCTCGATTTGAGGGTACTTTAGAGTTAAGCAGAGAATAATCCACCAGTCAGTGGACAATGCTTGTTCTAAGAATTATGGATATTGTCTCCCCCTCTCCCCCCTTTTTCTTCTTTCCCCCCCCCCCGTTTCTTCATTCCTAAACTTAACCGTCCCCCCTTCCCTTCCCTCCCTCCCTCCCTTGCCTAACCCTAACCTTTTCTACCTCCCCCCATTCCTAAACCTAACCGTCCTCCCTCCCCTTTCCTCCCTCCCTCCCTTGCCTAATCCTAACCTTTTCTACTTCCCTTAATACCCCCTTACCTTAATTAATCCTAACCTTAACCATTTATTACCCCCCTATCCATACACTTTCCCTAACCTTAACCCTTCCATCCCTCTCCCCCCTCTCCCTCCTATCTGATTAATCTTCCCCATCCTAACCCTAACCGTTCCACCCCCTATTTAACCCTAACCTTAACCCCTATATCCTCTATACCCCAATCTCATTTTTTTACTAAACCCTCTCCTAAAGCCAATGAAGGAACCATGATCCCCAATCAGGGGACAATAGATTAACCAGGAACAGAGGAGTCCAATAAATCAAAGACGATCACGTGGAAAAGAAAAACTGACAAGTTAAATATCTAACTGCAACTAAACACATAACCCTGGAAACACTGCATCTTATGAAATAAAACAGGGCTGATAATAAAAACAATGAGAATGAGGATTGCCTGGTTTGTTATTTATTGTATATATTTATATAACCTCTATCAGCCCTTGCAGGTGAATCCAGGTTTTCCTTAGAGGGAGGAGGTGGCAATCTCCGTCCCAGATCCACAATGAAGGGGAATCCGGTTAGTCTTCTAAAAATAAACAAAAAAGGAAAAAAGAACATAGAAAAAGAGAGGGGGAACAACAACAACAACAATATAAACTTGACTTAACCTCCCAGGAGATAAAAAAACAAAGCACAAACCATAAATGGAAGTGGGGTAGGCGACACTGTGCAGGCACCTGTGCCAGCGCACCAAAGGCACATTATGTGATATTTTAAGAATTAATCCTCTCTAACCTAACCTAGCCAGATGCCAGGAGCCTGTGCAGCTCGCTCTCCCTCACTTTCTCAAATCAGAAAAAATATCAAAGAAATTCCTCAGCTTGCCTCATTAATTTTGAAAATATTTTATAAATATTTTTTAATATCATAAGAATAATTCGATCTTAAAATTTTAGCCATCTTGTTATTTTTTTGGGCCTCATCACTATCTCTCTTTTTACCCTAACCAGGGACCTATTCTCTTTTATTGACCCTCTACTCCTAAGATAAACATTAATAAACACTTTTTAGATTCCTCTTATACATTTTGTATTTACGCTCTTAGTCTATTTTAGTACATATATATATATATATACATATCATAAACCCATTTCTAAACCCACCCCCCTGAATACCCTCCCCTCCTAAAAAAGATCCAATCTCTTTTCATAATTCCCTTCCTTTCCTCCCCCCCTCCTTTCCCTCCAAAAAATTTGAAATTTTATCAGCCTATCAGAGTTAACTTCTCTACTTGGACTCTGGAACCTTTTTTTAGGCTGGCTAGGGAAAATAAGAAAGGGTGGGACACAGAGGTATAGGACCAATCACAGAGTGAGGAACTTCCCTGGGGGGTCGGTTCTTAGACTCCCATTTTTTTAGTCTATATATACCCCCCATTCAGTCTCCCGCAGAAATCCCCCTCTGAAGAAGCAGTCACACTGCGAAACGTTAGGGGCTCTCTTAGGCTGGATTGGGCCTAATTCTTGGCACCTTTTCATTTAAATTTCGATTCGAAATAAAAAATATTGACCGGAATTGGTCTTTATTGATGAAAAACTTTTTAAAGAAAATTATTAAATTTCAAATAAAGATAATTGATTTTAAATTTAACAAAAAGTCAGTCGGGGGCCCTCCTCACTAGGCCTGTCTCGATGAAAAAAGGAAAAGAACAGACAGAAATTGAGCAGAAAAGACTTTCTCTCTTCTAACTTTCCTTCCTGAGCACCTGTCGGAACAGATCCACGAACGCCTGGACTTTCCAACGGAATCCGAAACGAGCGGAGAACCCCGGCCGGGGAAAACTTCAACTTCGGACACGGGAAATACAGGATGCACAGGTAGGCCCCTACTGACCCAACTGTTCTTTTTTGCAGGGCCAGGATGACCCACTCCAGCCTAAGGAGGGAGACTGCTGCAATACAAAACAGGAATAGAATGGGAGACAGAAACACATATTCAGAAAATGGAACCACAAACAATAGAAATATGAGAGTGGATCAGAGGGAATTTAATTCCCAATACCTTAGGACAGCACCAGATGAGTACACCCGCCAACTGGCGAAACACTGCTTTAAATTGATACAAGCAGTTCATCACAAAACGATCATAGACCAGGCCATCTTTACCAAAAATCCACCTAAGGGCATGCTGAGACAAATAGACAGATTAACGATGTTCATCAAACCCTCCTCCCCAACAGAACAAGTTAAAGCGGCAGTTAAAGAAAACACACAAAAATGGATGGAAAATAACCTCTCCATCTTACAGGACCACTACTCAGAAATTTTAATACAGTACAGTCAGCTGCCGCTAAATGAAACAGCGTTTCAAATTGCGGTAGGCTGGGCCAAGAAACGCTACAAAGCCAAACTGACCCAGCCTACAATCACAACTGCTTACGTTCTGTTGGAGCCATCTCACATCTCAGACCCTGTGCCTCCGTCCTCGGAGGAGTCTTTTAGTGACACTCCATCGGATCTGGACTTGGAGGATGCGGAGGAGTTCCCACTCCTGCCCGAGCCACGGGGGGCGCTAACACTCGGGTCCAACATTCTGGACGAGGTGGCGCTGGGTGAAGAGACGCAGGCTGAGCTTCAACATCTGGATGAGGGGACACTATCGAATACGGGTAAACAAATTGATTTGAGAAAATCTCAATCAACACCCATGGAGGAGGAAATAATAGTAGAAAATACCTCCTTAGAGAGATCAGGAGAAATTCTTCCCCGAGTGCCCCTCTCGCCGGTTGTGTATCTCCCCACGGGCGAGAGAATTCAGAGCCCTACGGCCACTAGAACTCTCCCAGCTGCCTGCCCGACGGTCCCTTGGCGTCCCCTTGGACCTGGACGGGGGAGGGAACAGGGACCACCACCGTCGTTTTCATCAGAGGATGATTTTATCCCTAACAACAAGATGAAGAAGATTCTCACAGACAGGAAAAACAGAAGTGAGGGATACATTCAAACGACAAAGCTTAGACAGAAATATATAAGGGAGGAGAAATCCTATCAGGAAACCAGACCCACCTATCCAAATATAACAACAGAAAAACACAATCCCCAAATACAGAACAGTGCGCAGGATAACCAGGATAACATTTCACAACTTCATATTTCTCTAGGTGATGGTGACGGACTGAGACAACAAAGAACATCAAATTCCATACAGAGACTGGGCCCGCTCGAGAGAAAAAAAGTGGTGGATACAAACATGATGATTCAGGGGTCGAAAAAGTATAAACGTACTGACCTGCATGGCAGAGCGACCCAATCTGAATCCACCCAGAACATCTCGGCGGGACCCCGGCCTGATGCTGCCTCTATGCCAGAGCACCTCACAAACGAGCCGACTGCTGGTGCGGGGGGTGCATCGGCCCCCGACCACTCGCCGGGGGCCGGGTACTTCCCGTGCCAGCACAAGGCAAGAAAAGGCAGGAAAATTCTAGATTGGAGTTTCAGGGGGAAAAAACCTATTTGGTTCCTCGGCGACTCCAATCTGAATCGTATCCCACCCCACAAAAACAAAAATTTACAAATAGATAGCTATCCGGGCGCAGCCTTCTACCACTTCCAGCATGTCCTCGAAAAAACACCCGAACATCCCTTGGTGGAAATAGTGGTGCTGTCCGTGGGTATCAACAACAGAGACCAGGATCCACAAAAAACTTCAATAAAACAACTACGTCAGGTGTACAGGAAGGCTCAAATAGTGTTTCCCAACGCTAACATCCTTTTCCCGATCATCAACTACTCGCCTCTCCTCCCACAGGAGCAACAAAAAAATCTCAACACCATTAACAACTTTATTTACAGCCACCTTCCTTTCCTGGGACCGCTGCCCGCACATCAGTTCACCACAACGTCTGATAACATCCACTGGACCCCGGAGACGGCGGAACGCATCCTCCAACTCTGGTGTACGGAGTCACAAATTAACCTGTAATCTATTTCAGGACGCCGGAGGGGAGCTTCCGTGAGCCGGGGGCGGGTACCCCCGTCCCGAGCCAGGTGACCCTTCACCTTCCCTTTCCCCTAACTTTTATTTTTTTTCCCCCTCCCTTTCCCTCATTCACCTAGACCCACCTACCTCTCATATGGGTCTTTGATTTTTCCATCTCGGGCCGTGGGCGGGGGTCTCCCGTTCCGCCGATGGAGATTGATCTATCCGGTGGCTCTCCTCCCGTTAGTCCCGGCCGATCTTTAAAAGTTTATAATAAATCTGATACGGCCTGACTCTGCACATAATAACCCGAATTACAGGTGGGGGACGCGGCGATGTGGACACAGTCATATACTCCTGCATTGTGAGTTTTATTGGAGCGAGCGGAAATATAAAGGCTAGCAAAAGCTTTATTTAAATCCACCTTACTGTCGCTCTCAGATGACATCACAACAGAGAGGGATAACATGGGAAAGAGAGTTTTAGCCATTTATTAAAATGTCCGGTATTCACCACTCTATAACGAAAAATAAAAACAACCAAATGTGTAAAAAAGGAAAAGAATTCATTATAACACACACTGGAATAAAAGAACTAATTTAAGTAACAGAGAGGACATTTTACTAGATTCTCATTTCCATTCAGCAACCCGCACAACTCTCGCTCCACGGATCCCGCCGCCGTGTCCTCCACCTCAATAGTTCAGCAGCGACCCCAGGATAGGAGACCAGACACAGTCCAACCATTTCCCTCCAAAAAAGCCTCGATTTTAACCACAGAGAGGCGCTATATCATCAGTAATGGGCTAATTCAACCCTTACAGGTTCGACTGATGTACTGCTGTCTTGCTCCTGTGTAATGAGATGCGGATTTTGCTGACATGTGTGAAGCGCGACAAGTGCACCAACATGCCTTCAGTAATATACCAGTTGACTCGGGGAGGATAAAGCGATGACCTTCCTGTCATAAAAATTTCAGATGCGACCTCACAGCATCTGGGAGACATGGGCGTCCAGAGGCGAAACACTGGAACGGAGAGCCAATGAGAGAAAGAGAGAGAGACACAAAAGTGATGATGGGTTAAAAACTTACAAACCAAAATTTTCCTTGGCCTAAAAAAAAAAATAGCAAATGGAATTAATAATGAGATCAATAAGTAAAAATAAAAGGAGGATTCTAAGGAAAACAATAAATCTATGAGAATATTAAAATGGTGTGCATATATTGTTCTGAGCAGTTTGATTATTGTTGTTTCTTTTCCACATGGTTTGTCTTATCTTTAATATATATAAAAAAAAAAAAAAAAAAAAAAAAAAAAATTAACTTTATTGGCACTTACTGAGGTAACAACCTCGATTTGAGGGTACTTTAGAGTTAAGCAGAGAATAATCCACCAGTCAGTGGACAATGCTTGTTCTAAGAATTATGGATATTGTCTCCCCCTCTCCCCCCTTTTTCTTCTTTCCCCCCCCCCCCCCGTTTCTTCATTCCTAAACTTAACCGTCCCCCCTTCCCTTCCCTCCCTCCCTCCCTTGCCTAACCCTAACCTTTTCTACCTCCCCCCATTCCTAAACCTAACCGTCCTCCCTCCCCTTTCCTCCCTCCCTCCCTTGCCTAATCCTAACCTTTTCTACTTCCCTTAATACCCCCTTACCTTAATTAATCCTAACCTTAACCATTTATTACCCCCCTATCCATACACTTTCCCTAACCTTAACCCTTCCATCCCTCTCCCCCCTCTCCCTCCTATCTGATTAATCTTCCCCATCCTAACCCTAACCGTTCCACCCCCTATTTAACCCTAACCTTAACCCCTATATCCTCTATACCCCAATCTCATTTTTTTACTAAACCCTCTCCTAAAGCCAATGAAGGAACCATGATCCCCAATCAGGGGACAATAGATTAACCAGGAACAGAGGAGTCCAATAAATCAAAGACGATCACGTGGAAAAGAAAAACTGACAAGTTAAATATCTAACTGCAACTAAACACATAACCCTGGAAACACTGCATCTTATGAAATAAAACAGGGCTGATAATAAAAACAATGAGAATGAGGATTGCCTGGTTTGTTATTTATTGTATATATTTATATAACCTCTATCAGCCCTTGCAGGTGAATCCAGGTTTTCCTTAGAGGGAGGAGGTGGCAATCTCCGTCCCAGATCCACAATGAAGGGGAATCCGGTTAGTCTTCTAAAAATAAACAAAAAAGGAAAAAAGAACATAGAAAAAGAGAGGGGGAACAACAACAACAACAATATAAACTTGACTTAACCTCCCAGGAGATAAAAAAACAAAGCACAAACCATAAATGGAAGTGGGGTAGGCGACACTGTGCAGGCACCTGTGCCAGCGCACCAAAGGCACATTATGTGATATTTTAAGAATTAATCCTCTCTAACCTAACCTAGCCAGATGCCAGGAGCCTGTGCAGCTCGCTCTCCCTCACTTTCTCAAATCAGAAAAAATATCAAAGAAATTCCTCAGCTTGCCTCATTAATTTTGAAAATATTTTATAAATATTTTTTAATATCATAAGAATAATTCGATCTTAAAATTTTAGCCATCTTGTTATTTTTTTGGGCCTCATCACTATCTCTCTTTTTACCCTAACCAGGGACCTATTCTCTTTTATTGACCCTCTACTCCTAAGATAAACATTAATAAACACTTTTTAGATTCCTCTTATACATTTTGTATTTACGCTCTTAGTCTATTTTAGTACATATATATATATATATACATATCATAAACCCATTTCTAAACCCACCCCCCTGAATACCCTCCCCTCCTAAAAAAGATCCAATCTCTTTTCATAATTCCCTTCCTTTCCTCCCCCCCTCCTTTCCCTCCAAAAAATTTGAAATTTTATCAGCCTATCAGAGTTAACTTCTCTACTTGGACTCTGGAACCTTTTTTTAGGCTGGCTAGGGAAAATAAGAAAGGGTGGGACACAGAGGTATAGGACCAATCACAGAGTGAGGAACTTCCCTGGGGGGTCGGTTCTTAGACTCCCATTTTTTTAGTCTATATATACCCCCCATTCAGTCTCCCGCAGAAATCCCCCTCTGAAGAAGCAGTCACACTGCGAAACGTTAGGGGCTCTCTTAGGCTGGATTGGGCCTAATTCTTGGCACCTTTTCATTTAAATTTCGATTCGAAATAAAAAATATTGACCGGAATTGGTCTTTATTGATGAAAAACTTTTTAAAGAAAATTATTAAATTTCAAATAAAGATAATTGATTTTAAATTTAACAAAAAGTCAGTCGGGGGCCCTCCTCACTAGGCCTGTCTCGATGAAAAAAGGAAAAGAACAGACAGAAATTGAGCAGAAAAGACTTTCTCTCTTCTAACTTTCCTTCCTGAGCACCTGTCGGAACAGATCCACGAACGCCTGGACTTTCCAACGGAATCCGAAACGAGCGGAGAACCCCGGCCGGGGAAAACTTCAACTTCGGACACGGGAAATACAGGATGCACAGGTAGGCCCCTACTGACCCAACTGTTCTTTTTTGCAGGGCCAGGATGACCCACTCCAGCCTAAGGAGGGAGACTGCTGCAATACAAAACAGGAATAGAATGGGAGACAGAAACACATATTCAGAAAATGGAACCACAAACAATAGAAATATGAGAGTGGATCAGAGGGAATTTAATTCCCAATACCTTAGGACAGCACCAGATGAGTACACCCGCCAACTGGCGAAACACTGCTTTAAATTGATACAAGCAGTTCATCACAAAACGATCATAGACCAGGCCATCTTTACCAAAAATCCACCTAAGGGCATGCTGAGACAAATAGACAGATTAACGATGTTCATCAAACCCTCCTCCCCAACAGAACAAGTTAAAGCGGCAGTTAAAGAAAACACACAAAAATGGATGGAAAATAACCTCTCCATCTTGCAGGATCACTACTCAGAAATTTTAATACAGTACAGTCAGCTGCCGCTAAATGAAACAGCGTTTCAAATTGCGGTAGGCTGGGCCAAGAAACGCTACAAAGCCAAACTGACCCAGCCTACAATCACAACTGCTTACGTTCTGTTGGAGCCATCTCACATCTCAGACCCTGTGCCTCCGTCCTCGGAGGAGTCTTTTAGTGACACTCCATCGGATCTGGACTTGGAGGATGCGGAGGAGTTCCCACTCCTGCCCGGGCCACGGGGGACGCTAACACTCGGGTCCAACATTCTGGACGAGGTGGCGCTGGGTGAAGAGACGCAGGCTGAGCTTCAACATCTGGATGAGGGGACACTATCGAATACGGGTAAACAAATTGATTTGAGAAAATCTCAATCAACACCCATGGAGGAGGAAATAATAGTAGAAAATACCTCCTTAGAGAGATCAGGAGAAATTCTTCCCCGAGTGCCCCTCTCGCCGGTTGTGTATCTCCCCACGGGCGAGAGAATTCAGAGCCCTACGGCCACTAGAACTCTCCCAGCTGCCTGCCCGACGGTCCCTTGGCGCCCCCTTGGACCTGGACGGGGGAGGGAACAGGGACCACCACCGTCGTTTTCATCAGAGGATGATTTTATCCCTAACAACAAGATGAAGAAGATTCTCACAGACAGGAAAAACAGAAGTGAGGGATACATTCAAACGACAAAGCTTAGACAGAAATATATAAGGGAGGAGAAATCCTATCAGGAAACCAGACCCACCTATCCAAATATAACAACAGAAAAACACAATCCCCAAATACAGAACAGTGCGCAGGATAACCAGGATAACATTTCACAACTTCATATTTCTCTAGGTGATGGTGACGGACTGAGACAACAAAGAACATCAAATTCCATACAGAGACTGGGCCCGCTCGAGAGAAAAAAAGTGGTGGATACAAACATGATGATTCAGGGGTCGAAAAAGTATAAACGTACTGACCTGCATGGCAGAGCGACCCAATCTGAATCCACCCAGAACATCTCGGCGGGACCCCGGCCTGATGCTGCCTCTATGCCAGAGCACCTCACAAACGAGCCGACTGCTGGTGCGGGGGGTGCATCGGCCCCCGACCACTCGCCGGGGGCCGGGTACTTCCCGTGCCAGCACAAGGCAAGAAAAGGCAGGAAAATTCTAGATTGGAGTTTCAGGGGGAAAAAACCTATTTGGTTCCTCGGCGACTCCAATCTGAATCGTATCCCACCCCACAAAAACAAAAATTTACAAATAGATAGCTATCCGGGCGCAGCCTTCTACCACTTCCAGCATGTCCTCGAAAAAACACCCGAACATCCCTTGGTGGAAATAGTGGTGCTGTCCGTGGGTATCAACAACAGAGACCAGGATCCACAAAAAACTTCAATAAAACAACTACGTCAGGTGTACAGGAAGGCTCAAATAGTGTTTCCCAGCGCTAACATCCTTTTCCCGATCATCAACTACTCGCCTCTCCTCCCACAGGAGCAACAAAAAAATCTCAACACCATTAACAACTTTATTTACAGCCACCTTCCTTTCCTGGGACCGCTGCCCGCACATCAGTTCACCACAACGTCTGATAACATCCACTGGACCCCGGAGACGGCGGAACGCATCCTCCAACTCTGGTGTACGGAGTCACAAATTAACCTGTAATCTATTTCAGGACGCCGGAGGGGAGCTTCCGTGAGCCGGGGGCGGGTACCCCCGTCCCGAGCCAGGTGACCCTTCACCTTCCCTTTCCCCTAACTTTTATTTTTTTTCCCCCTCCCTTTCCCTCATTCACCTAGACCCACCTACCTCTCATATGGGTCTTTGATTTTTCCATCTCGGGCCGTGGGCGGGGGTCTCCCGTTCCGCCGATGGAGATTGATCTATCCGGTGGCTCTCCTCCCGTTAGTCCCGGCCGATCTTTAAAAGTTTATAATAAATCTGATACGGCCTGACTCTGCACATAATAACCCGAATTACAGGTGGGGGACGCGGCGATGTGGACACAGTCATATACTCCTGCATTGTGAGTTTTATTGGAGCGAGCGGAAATATAAAGGCTAGCAAAAGCTTTATTTAAATCCACCTCACTGTCGCTCTCAGATGACATCACAACAGAGAGGGATAACATGGGAAAGAGAGTTTTAGCCATTTATTAAAATGTCCGGTATTCACCACTCTATAACGAAAAATAAAAACAACCAAATGTGTAAAAAAGGAAAAGAACTCATTGTAACACACACTGGAATAAAAGAACTAATTTAAGTAACAGAGAGGACATTTTACTAGATTCTCATTTCCATTCAGCAACCCGCACAACTCTCGCTCCACGGATCCCGCCGCCGTGTCCTCCACCTCAATAGTTCAGCAGCGACCCCAGGATAGGAGACCAGACACAGTCCAACCATTTCCCTCCAAAAAAGCCTCGATTTTAACCACAGAGAGGCGCTATATCATCAGTAATGGGCTAATTCAGCCCTTACAGGTTCGACTGATGTACTGCTGTCTTGCTCCTGTGTAATGAGATGCGGATTTTGCTGACATGTGTGAAGCGCGACAAGTGCACCAACATGCCTTCAGTAATATACCAGTTGACTCGGGGAGGATAAAGCGATGACCTTCCTGTCATAAAAATTTCAGATGCGACCTCACAGCATCTGGGAGACATGGGCGTCCAGAGGCGAAACACTGGAACGGAGAGCCAATGAGAGAAAGAGAGAGAGACACAAAAGTGATGATGGGTTAAAAACTTACAAACCAAAATTTTCCTTGGCCTAAAAAAAAAAATAGCAAATGGAATTAATAATGAGATCAATAAGTAAAAATAAAAGGAGGATTCTAAGGAAAACAATAAATCTATGAGAATATTAAAATGGTGTGCATATATTGTTCTGAGCAGTTTGATTATTGTTGTTTCTTTTCCACATGGTTTGTCTTATCTTTAATATATATAAAAAAAAAAAAAAAAAAAAAAAATTAACTTTATTGGCACTTACTGAGGTAACAACCTCGATTTGAGGGTACTTTAGAGTTAAGCAGAGAATAATCCACCAGTCAGTGGACAATGCTTGTTCTAAGAATTATGGATATTGTCTCCCCCTCTCCCCCCTTTTTCTTCTTTCCCCCCCCCCCCCGTTTCTTCATTCCTAAACTTAACCGTCCCCCCTTCCCTTCCCTCCCTCCCTCCCTTGCCTAACCCTAACCTTTTCTACCTCCCCCCATTCCTAAACCTAACCGTCCTCCCTCCCCTTTCCTCCCTCCCTCCCTTGCCTAATCCTAACCTTTTCTACTTCCCTTAATACCCCCTTACCTTAATTAATCCTAACCTTAACCATTTATTACCCCCCTATCCATACACTTTCCCTAACCTTAACCCTTCCATCCCTCTCCCCCCTCTCCCTCCTATCTGATTAATCTTCCCCATCCTAACCCTAACCGTTCCACCCCCTATTTAACCCTAACCTTAACCCCTATATCCTCTATACCCCAATCTCATTTTTTTACTAAACCCTCTCCTAAAGCCAATGAAGGAACCATGATCCCCAATCAGGGGACAATAGATTAACCAGGAACAGAGGAGTCCAATAAATCAAAGACGATCACGTGGAAAAGAAAAACTGACAAGTTAAATATCTAACTGCAACTAAACACATAACCCTGGAAACACTGCATCTTATGAAATAAAACAGGGCTGATAATAAAAACAATGAGAATGAGGATTGCCTGGTTTGTTATTTATTGTATATATTTATATAACCTCTATCAGCCCTTGCAGGTGAATCCAGGTTTTCCTTAGAGGGAGGAGGTGGCAATCTCCGTCCCAGATCCACAATGAAGGGGAATCCGGTTAGTCTTCTAAAAATAAACAAAAAAGGAAAAAAGAACATAGAAAAAGAGAGGGGGAACAACAACAACAACAATATAAACTTGACTTAACCTCCCAGGAGATAAAAAGACAAAGCACAAACCATAAATGGAAGTGGGGTAGGCGACACTGTGCAGGCACCTGTGCCAGCGCACCAAAGGCACATTATGTGATATTTTAAGAATTAATCCTCTCTAACCTAACCTAGCCAGATGCCAGGAGCCTGTGCAGCTCGCTCTCCCTCACTTTCTCAAATCAGAAAAAATATCAAAGAAATTCCTCAGCTTGCCTCATTAATTTTGAAAATATTTTATAAATATTTTTTAATATCATAAGAATAATTCGATCTTAAAATTTTAGCCATCTTGTTATTTTTTTGGGCCTCATCACTATCTCTCTTTTTACCCTAACCAGGGACCTATTCTCTTTTATTGACCCTCTACTCCTAAGATAAACATTAATAAACACTTTTTAGATTCCTCTTATACATTTTGTATTTACGCTCTTAGTCTATTTTAGTACATATATATATATATACATATCATAAACCCATTTCTAAACCCACCCCCCTGAATACCCTCCCCTCCTAAAAAAGATCCAATCTCTTTTCATAATTCCCTTCCTTTCCTCCCCCCCTCCTTTCCCTCCAAAAAATTTGAAATTTTATCAGCCTATCAGAGTTAACTTCTCTACTTGGACTCTGGAACCTTTTTTTAGGCTGGCTAGGGAAAATAAGAAAGGGTGGGACACAGAGGTATAGGACCAATCACAGAGTGAGGAACTTCCCTGGGGGGTCGGTTCTTAGACTCCCATTTTTTTAGTCTATATATACCCCCCATTCAGTCTCCCGCAGAAATCCCCCTCTGAAGAAGCAGTCACACTGCGAAACGTTAGGGGCTCTCTTAGGCTGGATTGGGCCTAATTCTTGGCACCTTTTCATTTAAATTTCGATTCGAAATAAAAAATATTGACCGGAATTGGTCTTTATTGATGAAAAACTTTTTAAAGAAAATTATTAAATTTCAAATAAAGATAATTGATTTTAAATTTAACAAAAAGTCAGTCGGGGGCCCTCCTCACTAGGCCTGTCTCGATGAAAAAAGGAAAAGAACAGACAGAAATTGAGCAGAAAAGACTTTCTCTCTTCTAACTTTCCTTCCTGAGCACCTGTCGGAACAGATCCACGAACGCCTGGACTTTCCAACGGAATCCGAAACGAGCGGAGAACCCCGGCCGGGGAAAACTTCAACTTCGGACACGGGAAATACAGGATGCACAGGTAGGCCCCTACTGACCCAACTGTTCTTTTTTGCAGGGCCAGGATGACCCACTCCAGCCTAAGGAGGGAGACTGCTGCAATACAAAACAGGAATAGAATGGGAGACAGAAACACATATTCAGAAAATGGAACCACAAACAATAGAAATATGAGAGTGGATCAGAGGGAATTTAATTCCCAATACCTTAGGACAGCACCAGATGAGTACACCCGCCAACTGGCGAAACACTGCTTTAAATTGATACAAGCAGTTCATCACAAAACGATCATAGACCAGGCCATCTTTACCAAAAATCCACCTAAGGGCATGCTGAGACAAATAGACAGATTAACGATGTTCATCAAACCCTCCTCCCCAACAGAACAAGTTAAAGCGGCAGTTAAAGAAAACACACAAAAATGGATGGAAAATAACCTCTCCATCTTGCAGGATCACTACTCAGAAATTTTAATACAGTACAGTCAGCTGCCGCTAAATGAAACAGCGTTTCAAATTGCGGTAGGCTGGGCCAAGAAACGCTACAAAGCCAAACTGACCCAGCCTACAATCACAACTGCTTACGTTCTGTTGGAGCCATCTCACATCTCAGACCCTGTGCCTCCGTCCTCGGAGGAGTCTTTTAGTGACACTCCATCGGATCTGGACTTGGAGGATGCGGAGGAGTTCCCACTCCTGCCCGAGCCACGGGGGGCGCTAACACTCGGGTCCAACATTCTGGACGAGGTGGCGCTGGGTGAAGAGACGCAGGCTGAGCTTCAACATCTGGATGAGGGGACACTATCGAATACGGGTAAACAAATTGATTTGAGAAAATCTCAATCAACACCCATGGAGGAGGAAATAATAGTAGAAAATACCTCCTTAGAGAGATCAGGAGAAATTCTTCCCCGAGTGCCCCTCTCGCCGGTTGTGTATCTCCCCACGGGCGAGAGAATTCAGAGCCCTACGGCCACTAGAACTCTCCCAGCTGCCTGCCCGACGGTCCCTTGGCGCCCCCTTGGACCTGGACGGGGGAGGGAACAGGGACCACCACCGTCGTTTTCATCAGAGGATGATTTTATCCCTAACAACAAGATGAAGAAGATTCTCACAGACAGGAAAAACAGAAGTGAGGGATACATTCAAACGACAAAGCTTAGACAGAAATATATAAGGGAGGAGAAATCCTATCAGGAAACCAGACCCACCTATCCAAATATAACAACAGAAAAACACAATCCCCAAATACAGAACAGTGCGCAGGATAACCAGGATAACATTTCACAACTTCATATTTCTCTAGGTGATGGTGACGGACTGAGACAACAAAGAACATCAAATTCCATACAGAGACTGGGCCCGCTCGAGAGAAAAAAAGTGGTGGATACAAACATGATGATTCAGGGGTCGAAAAAGTATAAACGTACTGACCTGCATGGCAGAGCGACCCAATCTGAATCCACCCAGAACATCTCGGCGGGACCCCGGCCTGATGCTGCCTCTATGCCAGAGCACCTCACAAACGAGCCGACTGCTGGTGCGGGGGGTGCATCGGCCCCCGACCACTCGCCGGGGGCCGGGTACTTCCCGTGCCAGCACAAGGCAAGAAAAGGCAGGAAAATTCTAGATTGGAGTTTCAGGGGGAAAAAACCTATTTGGTTCCTCGGCGACTCCAATCTGAATCGTATCCCACCCCACAAAAACAAAAATTTACAAATAGATAGCTATCCGGGCGCAGCCTTCTACCACTTCCAGCATGTCCTCGAAAAAACACCCGAACATCCCTTGGTGGAAATAGTGGTGCTGTCCGTGGGTATCAACAACAGAGACCAGGATCCACAAAAAACTTCAATAAAACAACTACGTCAGGTGTACAGGAAGGCTCAAATAGTGTTTCCCAACGCTAACATCCTTTTCCCGATCATCAACTACTCGCCTCTCCTCCCACAGGAGCAACAAAAAAATCTCAACACCATTAACAACTTTATTTACAGCCACCTTCCTTTCCTGGGACCGCTGCCCGCACATCAGTTCACCACAACGTCTGATAACATCCACTGGACCCCGGAGACGGCGGAACGCATCCTCCAACTCTGGTGTACGGAGTCACAAATTAACCTGTAATCTATTTCAGGACGCCGGAGGGGAGCTTCCGTGAGCCGGGGGCGGGTACCCCCGTCCCGAGCCAGGTGACCCTTCACCTTCCCTTTCCCCTAACTTTTATTTTTTTTCCCCCTCCCTTTCCCTCATTCACCTAGACCCACCTACCTCTCATATGGGTCTTTGATTTTTCCATCTCGGGCCGTGGGCGGGGGTCTCCCGTTCCGCCGATGGAGATTGATCTATCCGGTGGCTCTCCTCCCGTTAGTCCCGGCCGATCTTTAAAAGTTTATAATAAATCTGATACGGCCTGACTCTGCACATAATAACCCGAATTACAGGTGGGGGACGCGGCGATGTGGACACAGTCATATACTCCTGCATTGTGAGTTTTATTGGAGCGAGCGGAAATATAAAGGCTAGCAAAAGCTTTATTTAAATCCACCTCACTGTCGCTCTCAGATGACATCACAACAGAGAGGGATAACATGGGAAAGAGAGTTTTAGCCATTTATTAAAATGTCCGGTATTCACCACTCTATAACGAAAAATAAAAACAACCAAATGTGTAAAAAAGGAAAAGAACTCATTGTAACACACACTGGAATAAAAGAACTAATTTAAGTAACAGAGAGGACATTTTACTAGATTCTCATTTCCATTCAGCAACCCGCACAACTCTCGCTCCACGGATCCCGCCGCCGTGTCCTCCACCTCAATAGTTCAGCAGCGACCCCAGGATAGGAGACCAGACACAGTCCAACCATTTCCCTCCAAAAAAGCCTCGATTTTAACCACAGAGAGGCGCTATATCATCAGTAATGGGCTAATTCAACCCTTACAGGTTCGACTGATGTACTGCTGTCTTGCTCCTGTGTAATGAGATGCGGATTTTGCTGACATGTGTGAAGCGCGACAAGTGCACCAACATGCCTTCAGTAATATACCAGTTGACTCGGGGAGGATAAAGCGATGACCTTCCTGTCATAAAAATTTCAGATGCGACCTCACAGCATCTGGGAGACATGGGCGTCCAGAGGCGAAACACTGGAACGGAGAGCCAATGAGAGAAAGAGAGAGAGACACAAAAGTGATGATGGGTTAAAAACTTACAAACCAAAATTTTCCTTGGCCTAAAAAAAAAAAATAGCAAATGGAATTAATAATGAGATCAATAAGTAAAAATAAAAGGAGGATTCTAAGGAAAACAATAAATCTATGAGAATATTAAAATGGTGTGCATATATTGTTCTGAGCAGTTTGATTATTGTTGTTTCTTTTCCACATGGTTTGTCTTATCTTTAATATATATAAAAAAAAAAAAAAAAAAAAAAAAAAAAAAAAAAAAATTAACTTTATTGGCACTTACTGAGGTAACAACCTCGATTTGAGGGTACTTTAGAGTTAAGCAGAGAATAATCCACCAGTCAGTGGACAATGCTTGTTCTAAGAATTATGGATATTGTCTCCCCCTCTCCCCCCTTTTTCTTCTTTCCCCCCCCCCCCCCGTTTCTTCATTCCTAAACTTAACCGTCCCCCCTTCCCTTCCCTCCCTCCCTCCCTTGCCTAACCCTAACCTTTTCTACCTCCCCCCATTCCTAAACCTAACCGTCCTCCCTCCCCTTTCCTCCCTCCCTCCCTTGCCTAATCCTAACCTTTTCTACTTCCCTTAATACCCCCTTACCTTAATTAATCCTAACCTTAACCATTTATTACCCCCCTATCCATACACTTTCCCTAACCTTAACCCTTCCATCCCTCTCCCCCCTCTCCCTCCTATCTGATTAATCTTCCCCATCCTAACCCTAACCGTTCCACCCCCTATTTAACCCTAACCTTAACCCCTATATCCTCTATACCCCAATCTCATTTTTTTACTAAACCCTCTCCTAAAGCCAATGAAGGAACCATGATCCCCAATCAGGGGACAATAGATTAACCAGGAACAGAGGAGTCCAATAAATCAAAGACGATCACGTGGAAAAGAAAAACTGACAAGTTAAATATCCAACTGCAACTAAACACATAACCCTGGAAACACTGCATCTTATGAAATAAAACAGGGCTGATAATAAAAACAATGAGAATGAGGATTGCCTGGTTTGTTATTTATTGTATATATTTATATAACCTCTATCAGCCCTTGCAGGTGAATCCAGGTTTTCCTTAGAGGGAGGAGGTGGCAATCTCCGTCCCAGATCCACAATGAAGGGGAATCCGGTTAGTCTTCTAAAAATAAACAAAAAAGGAAAAAAGAACATAGAAAAAGAGAGGGGGAACAACAACAACAACAATATAAACTTGACTTAACCTCCCAGGAGATAAAAAAACAAAGCACAAACCATAAATGGAAGTGGGGTAGGCGACACTGTGCAGGCACCTGTGCCAGCGCACCAAAGGCACATTATGTGATATTTTAAGAATTAATCCTCTCTAACCTAACCTAGCCAGATGCCAGGAGCCTGTGCAGCTCGCTCTCCCTCACTTTCTCAAATCAGAAAAAATATCAAAGAAATTCCTCAGCTTGCCTCATTAATTTTGAAAATATTTTATAAATATTTTTTAATATCATAAGAATAATTCGATCTTAAAATTTTAGCCATCTTGTTATTTTTTTGGGCCTCATCACTATCTCTCTTTTTACCCTAACCAGGGACCTATTCTCTTTTATTGACCCTCTACTCCTAAGATAAACATTAATAAACACTTTTTAGATTCCTCTTATACATTTTGTATTTACGCTCTTAGTCTATTTTAGTACATATATATATATATATACATATCATAAACCCATTTCTAAACCCACCCCCCTGAATACCCTCCCCTCCTAAAAAAGATCCAATCTCTTTTCATAATTCCCTTCCTTTCCTCCCCCCCTCCTTTCCCTCCAAAAAATTTGAAATTTTATCAGCCTATCAGAGTTAACTTCTCTACTTGGACTCTGGAACCTTTTTTTAGGCTGGCTAGGGAAAATAAGAAAGGGTGGGACACAGAGGTATAGGACCAATCACAGAGTGAGGAACTTCCCTGGGGGGTCGGTTCTTAGACTCCCATTTTTTTAGTCTATATATACCCCCCATTCAGTCTCCCGCAGAAATCCCCCTCTGAAGAAGCAGTCACACTGCGAAACGTTAGGGGCTCTCTTAGGCTGGATTGGGCCTAATTCTTGGCACCTTTTCATTTAAATTTCGATTCGAAATAAAAAATATTGACCGGAATTGGTCTTTATTGATGAAAAACTTTTTAAAGAAAATTATTAAATTTCAAATAAAGATAATTGATTTTAAATTTAACAAAAAGTCAGTCGGGGGCCCTCCTCACTAGGCCTGTCTCGATGAAAAAAGGAAAAGAACAGACAGAAATTGAGCAGAAAAGACTTTCTCTCTTCTAACTTTCCTTCCTGAGCACCTGTCGGAACAGATCCACGAACGCCTGGACTTTCCAACGGAATCCGAAACGAGCGGAGAACCCCGGCCGGGGAAAACTTCAACTTCGGACACGGGAAATACAGGATGCACAGGTAGGCCCCTACTGACCCAACTGTTCTTTTTTGCAGGGCCAGGATGACCCACTCCAGCCTAAGGAGGGAGACTGCTGCAATACAAAACAGGAATAGAATGGGAGACAGAAACACATATTCAGAAAATGGAACCACAAACAATAGAAATATGAGAGTGGATCAGAGGGAATTTAATTCCCAATACCTTAGGACAGCACCAGATGAGTACACCCGCCAACTGGCGAAACACTGCTTTAAATTGATACAAGCAGTTCATCACAAAACGATCATAGACCAGGCCATCTTTACCAAAAATCCACCTAAGGGCATGCTGAGACAAATAGACAGATTAACGATGTTCATCAAACCCTCCTCCCCAACAGAACAAGTTAAAGCGGCAGTTAAAGAAAACACACAAAAATGGATGGAAAATAACCTCTCCATCTTGCAGGATCACTACTCAGAAATTTTAATACAGTACAGTCAGCTGCCGCTAAATGAAACAGCGTTTCAAATTGCGGTAGGCTGGGCCAAGAAACGCTACAAAGCCAAACTGACCCAGCCTACAATCACAACTGCTTACGTTCTGTTGGAGCCATCTCACATCTCAGACCCTGTGCCTCCGTCCTCGGAGGAGTCTTTTAGTGACACTCCATCGGATCTGGACTTGGAGGATGCGGAGGAGTTCCCACTCCTGCCCGAGCCACGGGGGGCGCTAACACTCGGGTCCAACATTCTGGACGAGGTGGCGCTGGGTGAAGAGACGCAGGCTGAGCTTCAACATCTGGATGAGGGGACACTATCGAATACGGGTAAACAAATTGATTTGAGAAAATCTCAATCAACACCCATGGAGGAGGAAATAATAGTAGAAAATACCTCCTTAGAGAGATCAGGAGAAATTCTTCCCCGAGTGCCCCTCTCGCCGGTTGTGTATCTCCCCACGGGCGAGAGAATTCAGAGCCCTACGGCCACTAGAACTCTCCCAGCTGCCTGCCCGACGGTCCCTTGGCGCCCCCTTGGACCTGGACGGGGGAGGGAACAGGGACCACCACCGTCGTTTTCATCAGAGGATGATTTTATCCCTAACAACAAGATGAAGAAGATTCTCACAGACAGGAAAAACAGAAGTGAGGGATACATTCAAACGACAAAGCTTAGACAGAAATATATAAGGGAGGAGAAATCCTATCAGGAAACCAGACCCACCTATCCAAATATAACAACAGAAAAACACAATCCCCAAATACAGAACAGTGCGCAGGATAACCAGGATAACATTTCACAACTTCATATTTCTCTAGGTGATGGTGACGGACTGAGACAACAAAGAACATCAAATTCCATACAGAGACTGGGCCCGCTCGAGAGAAAAAAAGTGGTGGATACAAACATGATGATTCAGGGGTCGAAAAAGTATAAACGTACTGACCTGCATGGCAGAGCGACCCAATCTGAATCCACCCAGAACATCTCGGCGGGACCCCGGCCTGATGTTGCCTCTATGCCAGAGCACCTCACAAACGAGCCGACTGCTGGTGCGGGGGGTGCATCGGCCCCCGACCACTCGCCGGGGGCCGGGTACTTCCCGTGCCAGCACAAGGCAAGAAAAGGCAGGAAAATTCTAGATTGGAGTTTCAGGGGGAAAAAACCTATTTGGTTCCTCGGCGACTCCAATCTGAATCGTATCCCACCCCACAAAAACAAAAATTTACAAATAGATAGCTATCCGGGCGCAGCCTTCTACCACTTCCAGCATGTCCTCGAAAAAACACCCGAACATCCCTTGGTGGAAATAGTGGTGCTGTCCGTGGGTATCAACAACAGAGACCAGGATCCACAAAAAACTTCAATAAAACAACTACGTCAGGTGTACAGGAAGGCTCAAATAGTGTTTCCCAACGCTAACATCCTTTTCCCGATCATCAACTACTCGCCTCTCCTCCCACAGGAGCAACAAAAAAATCTCAACACCATTAACAACTTTATTTACAGCCACCTTCCTTTCCTGGGACCGCTGCCCGCACATCAGTTCACCACAACGTCTGATAACATCCACTGGACCCCGGAGACGGCGGAACGCATCCTCCAACTCTGGTGTACGGAGTCACAAATTAACCTGTAATCTATTTCAGGACGCCGGAGGGGAGCTTCCGTGAGCCGGGGGCGGGTACCCCCCGTCCCGAGCCAGGTGACCCTTCACCTTCCCTTTCCCCTAACTTTTATTTTTTTTCCCCCTCCCTTTCCCTCATTCACCTAGACCCACCTACCTCTCATATGGGTCTTTGATTTTTCCATCTCGGGCCGTGGGCGGGGGTCTCCCGTTCCGCCGATGGAGATTGATCTATCCGGTGGCTCTCCTCCCGTTAGTCCCGGCCGATCTTTAAAAGTTTATAATAAATCTGATACGGCCTGACTCTGCACATAATAACCCGAATTACAGGTGGGGGACGCGGCGATGTGGACACAGTCATATACTCCTGCATTGTGAGTTTTATTGGAGCGAGCGGAAATATAAAGGCTAGCAAAAGCTTTATTTAAATCCACCTTACTGTCGCTCTCAGATGACATCACAACAGAGAGGGATAACATGGGAAAGAGAGTTTTAGCCATTTATTAAAATGTCCGGTATTCACCACTCTATAACGAAAAATAAAAACAACCAAATGTGTAAAAAAGGAAAAGAACTCATTGTAACACACACTGGAATAAAAGAACTAATTTAAGTAACAGAGAGGACATTTTACTAGATTCTCATTTCCATTCAGCAACCCGCACAACTCTCGCTCCACGGATCCCGCCGCCGTGTCCTCCACCTCAATAGTTCAGCAGCGACCCCAGGATAGGAGACCAGACACAGTCCAACCATTTCCCTCCAAAAAAGCCTCGATTTTAACCACAGAGAGGCGCTATATCATCAGTAATGGGCTAATTCAACCCTTACAGGTTCGACTGATGTACTGCTGTCTTGCTCCTGTGTAATGAGATGCGGATTTTGCTGACATGTGTGAAGCGCGACAAGTGCACCAACATGCCTTCAGTAATATACCAGTTGACTCGGGGAGGATAAAGCGATGACCTTCCTGTCATAAAAATTTCAGATGCGACCTCACAGCATCTGGGAGACATGGGCGTCCAGAGGCGAAACACTGGAACGGAGAGCCAATGAGAGAAAGAGAGAGAGACACAAAAGTGATGATGGGTTAAAAACTTACAAACCAAAATTTTCCTTGGCCTAAAAAAAAAAATAGCAAATGGAATTAATAATGAGATCAATAAGTAAAAATAAAAGGAGGATTCTAAGGAAAACAATAAATCTATGAGAATATTAAAATGGTGTGCATATATTGTTCTGAGCAGTTTGATTATTGTTGTTTCTTTTCCACATGGTTTGTCTTATCTTTAATATATATTAAAAAAAAAAAAAAAAAAAAAAAAAAAAATTAACTTTATTGGCACTTACTGAGGTAACAACCTCGATTTGAGGGTACTTTAGAGTTAAGCAGAGAATAATCCACCAGTCAGTGGACAATGCTTGTTCTAAGAATTATGGATATTGTCTCCCCCTCTCCCCCCTTTTTCTTCTTTCCCCCCCCCCCCCCCGTTTCTTCATTCCTAAACTTAACCGTGCCCCCTTCCCTTCCCTCCCTCCCTCCCTTGCCTAACCCTAACCTTTTCTACCTCCCCCCATTCCTAAACCTAACCGTCCTCCCTCCCCTTTCCTCCCTCCCTCCCTTGCCTAATCCTAACCTTTTCTACTTCCCTTAATACCCCCTTACCTTAATTAATCCTAACCTTAACCATTTATTACCCCCCTATCCATACACTTTCCCTAACCTTAACCCTTCCATCCCTCTCCCCCCTCTCCCTCCTATCTGATTAATCTTCCCCATCCTAACCCTAACCGTTCCACCCCCTATTTAACCCTAACCTTAACCCCTATATCCTCTATACCCCAATCTCATTTTTTTACTAAACCCTCTCCTAAAGCCAATGAAGGAACCATGATCCCCAATCAGGGGACAATAGATTAACCAGGAACAGAGGAGTCCAATAAATCAAAGACGATCACGTGGAAAAGAAAAACTGACAAGTTAAATATCTAACTGCAACTAAACACATAACCCTGGAAACACTGCATCTTATGAAATAAAACAGGGCTGATAATAAAAACAATGAGAATGAGGATTGCCTGGTTTGTTATTTATTGTATATATTTATATAACCTCTATCAGCCCTTGCAGGTGAATCCAGGTTTTCCTTAGAGGGAGGAGGTGGCAATCTCCGTCCCAGATCCACAATGAAGGGGAATCCGGTTAGTCTTCTAAAAATAAACAAAAAAGGAAAAAAGAACATAGAAAAAGAGAGGGGGAACAACAACAACAACAATATAAACTTGACTTAACCTCCCAGGAGATAAAAAAACAAAGCACAAACCATAAATGGAAGTGGGGTAGGCGACACTGTGCAGGCACCTGTGCCAGCGCACCAAAGGCACATTATGTGATATTTTAAGAATTAATCCTCTCTAACCTAACCTAGCCAGATGCCAGGAGCCTGTGCAGCTCGCTCTCCCTCACTTTCTCAAATCAGAAAAAATATCAAAGAAATTCCTCAGCTTGCCTCATTAATTTTGAAAATATTTTATAAATATTTTTTAATATCATAAGAATAATTCGATCTTAAAATTTTAGCCATCTTGTTATTTTTTTGGGCCTCATCACTATCTCTCTTTTTACCCTAACCAGGGACCTATTCTCTTTTATTGACCCTCTACTCCTAAGATAAACATTAATAAACACTTTTTAGATTCCTCTTATACATTTTGTATTTACGCTCTTAGTCTATTTTAGTACATATATATATATATATACATATCATAAACCCATTTCTAAACCCACCCCCCTGAATACCCTCCCCTCCTAAAAAAGATCCAATCTCTTTTCATAATTCCCTTCCTTTCCTCCCCCCCTCCTTTCCCTCCAAAAAATTTGAAATTTTATCAGCCTATCAGAGTTAACTTCTCTACTTGGACTCTGGAACCTTTTTTTAGGCTGGCTAGGGAAAATAAGAAAGGGTGGGACACAGAGGTATAGGACCAATCACAGAGTGAGGAACTTCCCTGGGGGGTCGGTTCTTAGACTCCCATTTTTTTAGTCTATATATACCCCCCATTCAGTCTCCCGCAGAAATCCCCCTCTGAAGAAGCAGTCACACTGCGAAACGTTAGGGGCTCTCTTAGGCTGGATTGGGCCTAATTCTTGGCACCTTTTCATTTAAATTTCGATTCGAAATAAAAAATATTGACCGGAATTGGTCTTTATTGATGAAAAACTTTTTAAAGAAAATTATTAAATTTCAAATAAAGATAATTGATTTTAAATTTAACAAAAAGTCAGTCGGGGGCCCTCCTCACTAGGCCTGTCTCGATGAAAAAAGGAAAAGAACAGACAGAAATTGAGCAGAAAAGACTTTCTCTCTTCTAACTTTCCTTCCTGAGCACCTGTCGGAACAGATCCACGAACGCCTGGACTTTCCAACGGAATCCGAAACGAGCGGAGAACCCCGGCCGGGGAAAACTTCAACTTCGGACACGGGAAATACAGGATGCACAGGTAGGCCCCTACTGACCCAACTGTTCTTTTTTGCAGGGCCAGGATGACCCACTCCAGCCTAAGGAGGGAGACTGCTGCAATACAAAACAGGAATAGAATGGGAGACAGAAACACATATTCAGAAAATGGAACCACAAACAATAGAAATATGAGAGTGGATCAGAGGGAATTTAATTCCCAATACCTTAGGACAGCACCAGATGAGTACACCCGCCAACTGGCGAAACACTGCTTTAAATTGATACAAGCAGTTCATCACAAAACGATCATAGACCAGGCCATCTTTACCAAAAATCCACCTAAGGGCATGCTGAGACAAATAGACAGATTAACGATGTTCATCAAACCCTCCTCCCCAACAGAACAAGTTAAAGCGGCAGTTAAAGAAAACACACAAAAATGGATGGAAAATAACCTCTCCATCTTGCAGGATCACTACTCAGAAATTTTAATACAGTACAGTCAGCTGCCGCTAAATGAAACAGCGTTTCAAATTGCGGTAGGCTGGGCCAAGAAACGCTACAAAGCCAAACTGACCCAGCCTACAATCACAACTGCTTACGTTCTGTTGGAGCCATCTCACATCTCAGACCCTGTGCCTCCGTCCTCGGAGGAGTCTTTTAGTGACACTCCATCGGATCTGGACTTGGAGGATGCGGAGGAGTTCCCACTCCTGCCCGAGCCACGGGGGGCGCTAACACTCGGGTCCAACATTCTGGACGAGGTGGCGCTGGGTGAAGAGACGCAGGCTGAGCTTCAACATCTGGATGAGGGGACACTATCGAATACGGGTAAACAAATTGATTTGAGAAAATCTCAATCAACACCCATGGAGGAGGAAATAATAGTAGAAAATACCTCCTTAGAGAGATCAGGAGAAATTCTTCCCCGAGTGCCCCTCTCGCCGGTTGTGTATCTCCCCACGGGCGAGAGAATTCAGAGCCCTACGGCCACTAGAACTCTCCCAGCTGCCTGCCCGACGGTCCCTTGGCGTCCCCTTGGACCTGGACGGGGGAGGGAACAGGGACCACCACCGTCGTTTTCATCAGAGGATGATTTTATCCCTAACAACAAGATGAAGAAGATTCTCACAGACAGGAAAAACAGAAGTGAGGGATACATTCAAACGACAAAGCTTAGACAGAAATATATAAGGGAGGAGAAATCCTATCAGGAAACCAGACCCACCTATCCAAATATAACAACAGAAAAACACAATCCCCAAATACAGAACAGTGCGCAGGATAACCAGGATAACATTTCACAACTTCATATTTCTCTAGGTGATGGTGACGGACTGAGACAACAAAGAACATCAAATTCCATACAGAGACTGGGCCCGCTCGAGAGAAAAAAAGTGGTGGATACAAACATGATGATTCAGGGGTCGAAAAAGTATAAACGTACTGACCTGCATGGCAGAGCGACCCAATCTGAATCCACCCAGAACATCTCGGCGGGACCCCGGCCTGATGCTGCCTCTATGCCAGAGCACCTCACAAACGAGCCGACTGCTGGTGCGGGGGGTGCATCGGCCCCCGACCACTCGCCGGGGGCCGGGTACTTCCCGTGCCAGCACAAGGCAAGAAAAGGCAGGAAAATTCTAGATTGGAGTTTCAGGGGGAAAAAACCTATTTGGTTCCTCGGCGACTCCAATCTGAATCGTATCCCACCCCACAAAAACAAAAATTTACAAATAGATAGCTATCCGGGCGCAGCCTTCTACCACTTCCAGCATGTCCTCGAAAAAACACCCGAACATCCCTTGGTGGAAATAGTGGTGCTGTCCGTGGGTATCAACAACAGAGACCAGGATCCACAAAAAACTTCAATAAAACAACTACGTCAGGTGTACAGGAAGGCTCAAATAGTGTTTCCCAACGCTAACATCCTTTTCCCGATCATCAACTACTCGCCTCTCCTCCCACAGGAGCAACAAAAAAATCTCAACACCATTAACAACTTTATTTACAGCCACCTTCCTTTCCTGGGACCGCTGCCCGCACATCAGTTCACCACAACGTCTGATAACATCCACTGGACCCCGGAGACGGCGGAACGCATCCTCCAACTCTGGTGTACGGAGTCACAAATTAACCTGTAATCTATTTCAGGACGCCGGAGGGGAGCTTCCGTGAGCCGGGGGCGGGTACCCCCGTCCCGAGCCAGGTGACCCTTCACCTTCCCTTTCCCCTAACTTTTATTTTTTTTCCCCCTCCCTTTCCCTCATTCACCTAGACCCACCTACCTCTCATATGGGTCTTTGATTTTTCCATCTCGGGCCGTGGGCGGGGGTCTCCCGTTCCGCCGATGGAGATTGATCTATCCGGTGGCTCTCCTCCCGTTAGTCCCGGCCGATCTTTAAAAGTTTATAATAAATCTGATACGGCCTGACTCTGCACATAATAACCCGAATTACAGGTGGGGGACGCGGCGATGTGGACACAGTCATATACTCCTGCATTGTGAGTTTTATTGGAGCGAGCGGAAATATAAAGGCTAGCAAAAGCTTTATTTAAATCCACCTCACTGTCGCTCTCAGATGACATCACAACAGAGAGGGATAACATGGGAAAGAGAGTTTTAGCCATTTATTAAAATGTCCGGTATTCACCACTCTATAACGAAAAATAAAAACAACCAAATGTGTAAAAAAGGAAAAGAACTCATTGTAACACACACTGGAATAAAAGAACTAATTTAAGTAACAGAGAGGACATTTTACTAGATTCTCATTTCCATTCAGCAACCCGCACAACTCTCGCTCCACGGATCCCGCCGCCGTGTCCTCCACCTCAATAGTTCAGCAGCGACCCCAGGATAGGAGACCAGACACAGTCCAACCATTTCCCTCCAAAAAAGCCTCGATTTTAACCACAGAGAGGCGCTATATCATCAGTAATGGGCTAATTCAACCCTTACAGGTTCGACTGATGTACTGCTGTCTTGCTCCTGTGTAATGAGATGCGGATTTTGCTGACATGTGTGAAGCGCGACAAGTGCACCAACATGCCTTCAGTAATATACCAGTTGACTCGGGGAGGATAAAGCGATGACCTTCCTGTCATAAAAATTTCAGATGCGACCTCACAGCATCTGGGAGACATGGGCGTCCTGAGGCGAAACACTGGAACGGAGAGCCAATGAGAGAAAGAGAGAGAGACACAAAAGTGATGATGGGTTAAAAACTTACAAACCAAAATTTTCCTTGGCCTAAAAAAATAGCAAATGGAATTAATAATGAGATCAATAAGTAAAAATAAAAGGAGGATTCTAAGGAAAACAATAAATCTATGAGAATATTAAAATGGTGTGCATATATTGTTCTGAGCAGTTTGATTATTGTTGTTTCTTTTCCACATGGTTTGTCTTATCTTTAATATATATTAAAAAAAAAAAAAAAAAAAAAAAAAAAATTAACTTTATTGGCACTTACTGAGGTAACAACCTCGATTTGAGGGTACTTTAGAGTTAAGCAGAGAATAATCCACCAGTCAGTGGACAATGCTTGTTCTAAGAATTATGGATATTGTCTCCCCCTCTCCCCCCTTTTTCTTCTTTCCCCCCCCCCCCCCGTTTCTTCATTCCTAAACTTAACCGTCCCCCCTTCCCTTCCCTCCCTCCCTCCCTTGCCTAACCCTAACCTTTTCTACCTCCCCCCATTCCTAAACCTAACCGTCCTCCCTCCCCTTTCCTCCCTCCCTCCCTTGCCTAATCCTAACCTTTTCTACTTCCCTTAATACCCCCTTACCTTAATTAATCCTAACCTTAACCATTTATTACCCCCCTATCCATACACTTTCCCTAACCTTAACCCTTCCATCCCTCTCCCCCCTCTCCCTCCTATCTGATTAATCTTCCCCATCCTAACCCTAACCGTTCCACCCCCTATTTAACCCTAACCTTAACCCCTATATCCTCTATACCCCAATCTCATTTTTTTACTAAACCCTCTCCTAAAGCCAATGAAGGAACCATGATCCCCAATCAGGGGACAATAGATTAACCAGGAACAGAGGAGTCCAATAAATCAAAGACGATCACGTGGAAAAGAAAAACTGACAAGTTAAATATCTAACTGCAACTAAACACATAACCCTGGAAACACTGCATCTTATGAAATAAAACAGGGCTGATAATAAAAACAATGAGAATGAGGATTGCCTGGTTTGTTATTTATTGTATATATTTATATAACCTCTATCAGCCCTTGCAGGTGAATCCAGGTTTTCCTTAGAGGGAGGAGGTGGCAATCTCCGTCCCAGATCCACAATGAAGGGGAATCCGGTTAGTCTTCTAAAAATAAACAAAAAAGGAAAAAAGAACATAGAAAAAGAGAGGGGGAACAACAACAACAACAATATAAACTTGACTTAACCTCCCAGGAGATAAAAAAACAAAGCACAAACCATAAATGGAAGTGGGGTAGGCGACACTGTGCAGGCACCTGTGCCAGCGCACCAAAGGCACATTATGTGATATTTTAAGAATTAATCCTCTCTAACCTAACCTAGCCAGATGCCAGGAGCCTGTGCAGCTCGCTCTCCCTCACTTTCTCAAATCAGAAAAAATATCAAAGAAATTCCTCAGCTTGCCTCATTAATTTTGAAAATATTTTATAAATATTTTTTAATATCATAAGAATAATTCGATCTTAAAATTTTAGCCATCTTGTTATTTTTTTGGGCCTCATCACTATCTCTCTTTTTACCCTAACCAGGGACCTATTCTCTTTTATTGACCCTCTACTCCTAAGATAAACATTAATAAACACTTTTTAGATTCCTCTTATACATTTTGTATTTACGCTCTTAGTCTATTTTAGTACATATATATATATATATACATATCATAAACCCATTTCTAAACCCACCCCCCTGAATACCCTCCCCTCCTAAAAAAGATCCAATCTCTTTTCATAATTCCCTTCCTTTCCTCCCCCCCTCCTTTCCCTCCAAAAAATTTGAAATTTTATCAGCCTATCAGAGTTAACTTCTCTACTTGGACTCTGGAACCTTTTTTTAGGCTGGCTAGGGAAAATAAGAAAGGGTGGGACACAGAGGTATAGGACCAATCACAGAGTGAGGAACTTCCCTGGGGGGTCGGTTCTTAGACTCCCATTTTTTTAGTCTATATATACCCCCCATTCAGTCTCCCGCAGAAATCCCCCTCTGAAGAAGCAGTCACACTGCGAAACGTTAGGGGCTCTCTTAGGCTGGATTGGGCCTAATTCTTGGCACCTTTTCATTTAAATTTCGATTCGAAATAAAAAATATTGACCGGAATTGGTCTTTATTGATGAAAAACTTTTTAAAGAAAATTATTAAATTTCAAATAAAGATAATTGATTTTAAATTTAACAAAAAGTCAGTCGGGGGCCCTCCTCACTAGGCCTGTCTCGATGAAAAAAGGAAAAGAACAGACAGAAATTGAGCAGAAAAGACTTTCTCTCTTCTAACTTTCCTTCCTGAGCACCTGTCGGAACAGATCCACGAACGCCTGGACTTTCCAACGGAATCCGAAACGAGCGGAGAACCCCGGCCGGGGAAAACTTCAACTTCGGACACGGGAAATACAGGATGCACAGGTAGGCCCCTACTGACCCAACTGTTCTTTTTTGCAGGGCCAGGATGACCCACTCCAGCCTAAGGAGGGAGACTGCTGCAATACAAAACAGGAATAGAATGGGAGACAGAAACACATATTCAGAAAATGGAACCACAAACAATAGAAATATGAGAGTGGATCAGAGGGAATTTAATTCCCAATACCTTAGGACAGCACCAGATGAGTACACCCGCCAACTGGCGAAACACTGCTTTAAATTGATACAAGCAGTTCATCACAAAACGATCATAGACCAGGCCATCTTTACCAAAAATCCACCTAAGGGCATGCTGAGACAAATAGACAGATTAACGATGTTCATCAAACCCTCCTCCCCAACAGAACAAGTTAAAGCGGCAGTTAAAGAAAACACACAAAAATGGATGGAAAATAACCTCTCCATCTTGCAGGATCACTACTCAGAAATTTTAATACAGTACAGTCAGCTGCCGCTAAATGAAACAGCGTTTCAAATTGCGGTAGGCTGGGCCAAGAAACGCTACAAAGCCAAACTGACCCAGCCTACAATCACAACTGCTTACGTTCTGTTGGAGCCATCTCACATCTCAGACCCTGTGCCTCCGTCCTCGGAGGAGTCTTTTAGTGACACTCCATCGGATCTGGACTTGGAGGATGCGGAGGAGTTCCCACTCCTGCCCGAGCCACGGGGGGCGCTAACACTCGGGTCCAACATTCTGGACGAGGTGGCGCTGGGTGAAGAGACGCAGGCTGAGCTTCAACATCTGGATGAGGGGACACTATCGAATACGGGTAAACAAATTGATTTGAGAAAATCTCAATCAACACCCATGGAGGAGGAAATAATAGTAGAAAATACCTCCTTAGAGAGATCAGGAGAAATTCTTCCCCGAGTGCCCCTCTCGCCGGTTGTGTATCTCCCCACGGGCGAGAGAATTCAGAGCCCTACGGCCACTAGAACTCTCCCAGCTGCCTGCCCGACGGTCCCTTGGCGCCCCCTTGGACCTGGACGGGGGAGGGAACAGGGACCACCACCGTCGTTTTCATCAGAGGATGATTTTATCCCTAACAACAAGATGAAGAAGATTCTCACAGACAGGAAAAACAGAAGTGAGGGATACATTCAAACGACAAAGCTTAGACAGAAATATATAAGGGAGGAGAAATCCTATCAGGAAACCAGACCCACCTATCCAAATATAACAACAGAAAAACACAATCCCCAAATACAGAACAGTGCGCAGGATAACCAGGATAACATTTCACAACTTCATATTTCTCTAGGTGATGGTGACGGACTGAGACAACAAAGAACATCAAATTCCATACAGAGACTGGGCCCGCTCGAGAGAAAAAAAGTGGTGGATACAAACATGATGATTCAGGGGTCGAAAAAGTATAAACGTACTGACCTGCATGGCAGAGCGACCCAATCTGAATCCACCCAGAACATCTCGGCGGGACCCCGGCCTGATGCTGCCTCTATGCCAGAGCACCTCACAAACGAGCCGACTGCTGGTGCGGGGGGTGCATCGGCCCCCGACCACTCGCCGGGGGCCGGGTACTTCCCGTGCCAGCACAAGGCAAGAAAAGGCAGGAAAATTCTAGATTGGAGTTTCAGGGGGAAAAAACCTATTTGGTTCCTCGGCGACTCCAATCTGAATCGTATCCCACCCCACAAAAACAAAAATTTACAAATAGATAGCTATCCGGGCGCAGCCTTCTACCACTTCCAGCATGTCCTCGAAAAAACACCCGAACATCCCTTGGTGGAAATAGTGGTGCTGTCCGTGGGTATCAACAACAGAGACCAGGATCCACAAAAAACTTCAATAAAACAACTACGTCAGGTGTACAGGAAGGCTCAAATAGTGTTTCCCAACGCTAACATCCTTTTCCCGATCATCAACTACTCGCCTCTCCTCCCACAGGAGCAACAAAAAAATCTCAACACCATTAACAACTTTATTTACAGCCACCTTCCTTTCCTGGGACCGCTGCCCGCACATCAGTTCACCACAACGTCTGATAACATCCACTGGACCCCGGAGACGGCGGAACGCATCCTCCAACTCTGGTGTACGGAGTCACAAATTAACCTGTAATCTATTTCAGGACGCCGGAGGGGAGCTTCCGTGAGCCGGGGGCGGGTACCCCCGTCCCGAGCCAGGTGACCCTTCACCTTCCCTTTCCCCTAACTTTTATTTTTTTTCCCCCTCCCTTTCCCTCATTCACCTAGACCCACCTACCTCTCATATGGGTCTTTGATTTTTCCATCTCGGGCCGTGGGCGGGGGTCTCCCGTTCCGCCGATGGAGATTGATCTATCCGGTGGCTCTCCTCCCGTTAGTCCCGGCCGATCTTTAAAAGTTTATAATAAATCTGATACGGCCTGACTCTGCACATAATAACCCGAATTACGGGTGGGGGACGCGGCGATGTGGACACAGTCATATACTCCTGCATTGTGAGTTTTATTGGAGCGAGCGGAAATATAAAGGCTAGCAAAAGCTTTATTTAAATCCACCTCACTGTCGCTCTCAGATGACATCACAACAGAGAGGGATAACATGGGAAAGAGAGTTTTAGCCATTTATTAAAATGTCCGGTATTCACCACTCTATAACGAAAAATAAAAACAACCAAATGTGTAAAAAAGGAAAAGAACTCATTGTAACACACACTGGAATAAAAGAACTAATTTAAGTAACAGAGAGGACATTTTACTAGATTCTCATTTCCATTCAGCAACCCGCACAACTCTCGCTCCACGGATCCCGCCGCCGTGTCCTCCACCTCAATAGTTCAGCAGCGACCCCAGGATAGGAGACCAGACACAGTCCAACCATTTCCCTCCAAAAAAGCCTCGATTTTAACCACAGAGAGGCGCTATATCATCAGTAATGGGCTAATTCAACCCTTACAGGTTCGACTGATGTACTGCTGTCTTGCTCCTGTGTAATGAGATGCGGATTTTGCTGACGTGTGAAGCGCGACAAGTGCACCAACATGCCTTCAGTAATATACCAGTTGACTCGGGGAGGATAAAGCGATGACCTTCCTGTCATAAAAATTTCAGATGCGACCTCACAGCATCTGGGAGACATGGGCGTCCAGAGGCGAAACACTGGAACGGAGAGCCAATGAGAGAAAGAGAGAGAGACACAAAAGTGATGATGGGTTAAAAACTTACAAACCAAAATTTTCCTTGGCCTAAAAAAAAAAATAGCAAATGGAATTAATAATGAGATCAATAAGTAAAAATAAAAGGAGGATTCTAAGGAAAACAATAAATCTATGAGAATATTAAAATGGTGTGCATATATTGTTCTGAGCAGTTTGATTATTGTTGTTTCTTTTCCACATGGTTTGTCTTATCTTTAATATATATAAAAAAAAAAAAAAAAAAAAAAATTAACTTTATTGGCACTTACTGAGGTAACAACCTCGATTTGAGGGTACTTTAGAGTTAAGCAGAGAATAATCCACCAGTCAGTGGACAATGCTTGTTCTAAGAATTATGGATATTGTCTCCCCCTCTCCCCCCTTTTTCTTCTTTCCCCCCCCCCCCGTTTCTTCATTCCTAAACTTAACCGTCCCCCCTTCCCTTCCCTCCCTCCCTCCCTTGCCTAACCCTAACCTTTTCTACCTCCCCCCATTCCTAAACCTAACCGTCCTCCCTCCCCTTTCCTCCCTCCCTCCCTTGCCTAATCCTAACCTTTTCTACTTCCCTTAATACCCCCTTACCTTAATTAATCCTAACCTTAACCATTTATTACCCCCCTATCCATACACTTTCCCTAACCTTAACCCTTCCATCCCTCTCCCCCCTCTCCCTCCTATCTGATTAATCTTCCCCATCCTAACCCTAACCGTTCCACCCCCTATTTAACCCTAACCTTAACCCCTATATCCTCTATACCCCAATCTCATTTTTTTACTAAACCCTCTCCTAAAGCCAATGAAGGAACCATGATCCCCAATCAGGGGACAATAGATTAACCAGGAACAGAGGAGTCCAATAAATCAAAGACGATCACGTGGAAAAGAAAAACTGACAAGTTAAATATCCAACTGCAACTAAACACATAACCCTGGAAACACTGCATCTTATGAAATAAAACAGGGCTGATAATAAAAACAATGAGAATGAGGATTGCCTGGTTTGTTATTTATTGTATATATTTATATAACCTCTATCAGCCCTTGCAGGTGAATCCAGGTTTTCCTTAGAGGGAAGAGGTGGCAATCTCCGTCCCAGATCCACAATGAAGGGGAATCCGGTTAGTCTTCTAAAAATAAACAAAAAAGGAAAAAAGAACATAGAAAAAGAGAGGGGGAACAACAACAACAACAATATAAACTTGACTTAACCTCCCAGGAGATAAAAAAACAAAGCACAAACCATAAATGGAAGTGGGGTAGGCGACACTGTGCAGGCACCTGTGCCAGCGCACCAAAGGCACATTATGTGATATTTTAAGAATTAATCCTCTCTAACCTAACCTAGCCAGATGCCAGGAGCCTGTGCAGCTCGCTCTCCCTCACTTTCTCAAATCAGAAAAAATATCAAAGAAATTCCTCAGCTTGCCTCATTAATTTTGAAAATATTTTATAAATATTTTTTAATATCATAAGAATAATTCGATCTTAAAATTTTAGCCATCTTGTTATTTTTTTGGGCCTCATCACTATCTCTCTTTTTACCCTAACCAGGGACCTATTCTCTTTTATTGACCCTCTACTCCTAAGATAAACATTAATAAACACTTTTTAGATTCCTCTTATACATTTTGTATTTACGCTCTTAGTCTATTTTAGTACATATATATATATATACATATCATAAACCCATTTCTAAACCCACCCCCCTGAATACCCTCCCCTCCTAAAAAAGATCCAATCTCTTTTCATAATTCCCTTCCTTTCCTCCCCCCCTCCTTTCCCTCCAAAAAATTTGAAATTTTATCAGCCTATCAGAGTTAACTTCTCTACTTGGACTCTGGAACCTTTTTTTAGGCTGGCTAGGGAAAATAAGAAAGGGTGGGACACAGAGGTATAGGACCAATCACAGAGTGAGGAACTTCCCTGGGGGGTCGGTTCTTAGACTCCCATTTTTTTAGTCTATATATACCCCCCATTCAGTCTCCCGCAGAAATCCCCCTCTGAAGAAGCAGTCACACTGCGAAACGTTAGGGGCTCTCTTAGGCTGGATTGGGCCTAATTCTTGGCACCTTTTCATTTAAATTTCGATTCGAAATAAAAAATATTGACCGGAATTGGTCTTTATTGATGAAAAACTTTTTAAAGAAAATTATTAAATTTCAAATAAAGATAATTGATTTTAAATTTAACAAAAAGTCAGTCGGGGGCCCTCCTCACTAGGCCTGTCTCGATGAAAAAAGGAAAAGAACAGACAGAAATTGAGCAGAAAAGACTTTCTCTCTTCTAACTTTCCTTCCTGAGCACCTGTCGGAACAGATCCACGAACGCCTGGACTTTCCAACGGAATCCGAAACGAGCGGAGAACCCCGGCCGGGGAAAACTTCAACTTCGGACACGGGAAATACAGGATGCACAGGTAGGCCCCTACTGACCCAACTGTTCTTTTTTGCAGGGCCAGGATGACCCACTCCAGCCTAAGGAGGGAGACTGCTGCAATACAAAACAGGAATAGAATGGGAGACAGAAACACATATTCAGAAAATGGAACCACAAACAATAGAAATATGAGAGTGGATCAGAGGGAATTTAATTCCCAATACCTTAGGACAGCACCAGATGAGTACACCCGCCAACTGGCGAAACACTGCTTTAAATTGATACAAGCAGTTCATCACAAAACGATCATAGACCAGGCCATCTTTACCAAAAATCCACCTAAGGGCATGCTGAGACAAATAGACAGATTAACGATGTTCATCAAACCCTCCTCCCCAACAGAACAAGTTAAAGCGGCAGTTAAAGAAAACACACAAAAATGGATGGAAAATAACCTCTCCATCTTGCAGGATCACTACTCAGAAATTTTAATACAGTACAGTCAGCTGCCGCTAAATGAAACAGCGTTTCAAATTGCGGTAGGCT
Organism: Toxotes jaculatrix; assembly: GCF_017976425.1. NCBI lineage: Eukaryota > Metazoa > Chordata > Actinopteri > Toxotidae > Toxotes > Toxotes jaculatrix. The sequence continues at coordinate 122,048 of NC_054395.1, read as the reverse complement.
GGGCCAAGAAACGCTACAAAGCCAAACTGACCCAGCCTACAATCACAACTGCTTACGTTCTGTTGGAGCCATCTCACATCTCAGACCCTGTGCCTCCGTCCTCGGAGGAGTCTTTTAGTGACACTCCATCGGATCTGGACTTGGAGGATGCGGAGGAGTTCCCACTCCTGCCCGAGCCACGGGGGGCGCTAACACTCGGGTCCAACATTCTGGACGAGGTGGCGCTGGGTGAAGAGACGCAGGCTGAGCTTCAACATCTGGATGAGGGGACACTATCGAATACGGGTAAACAAATTGATTTGAGAAAATCTCAATCAACACCCATGGAGGAGGAAATAATAGTAGAAAATACCTCCTTAGAGAGATCAGGAGAAATTCTTCCCCGAGTGCCCCTCTCGCCGGTTGTGTATCTCCCCACGGGCGAGAGAATTCAGAGCCCTACGGCCACTAGAACTCTCCCAGCTGCCTGCCCGACGGTCCCTTGGCGCCCCCTTGGACCTGGACGGGGGAGGGAACAGGGACCACCACCGTCGTTTTCATCAGAGGATGATTTTATCCCTAACAACAAGATGAAGAAGATTCTCACAGACAGGAAAAACAGAAGTGAGGGATACATTCAAACGACAAAGCTTAGACAGAAATATATAAGGGAGGAGAAATCCTATCAGGAAACCAGACCCACCTATCCAAATATAACAACAGAAAAACACAATCCCCAAATACAGAACAGTGCGCAGGATAACCAGGATAACATTTCACAACTTCATATTTCTCTAGGTGATGGTGACGGACTGAGACAACAAAGAACATCAAATTCCATACAGAGACTGGGCCCGCTCGAGAGAAAAAAAGTGGTGGATACAAACATGATGATTCAGGGGTCGAAAAAGTATAAACGTACTGACCTGCATGGCAGAGCGACCCAATCTGAATCCACCCAGAACATCTCGGCGGGACCCCGGCCTGATGCTGCCTCTATGCCAGAGCACCTCACAAACGAGCCGACTGCTGGTGCGGGGGGTGCATCGGCCCCCGACCACTCGCCGGGGGCCGGGTACTTCCCGTGCCAGCACAAGGCAAGAAAAGGCAGGAAAATTCTAGATTGGAGTTTCAGGGGGAAAAAACCTATTTGGTTCCTCGGCGACTCCAATCTGAATCGTATCCCACCCCACAAAAACAAAAATTTACAAATAGATAGCTATCCGGGCGCAGCCTTCTACCACTTCCAGCATGTCCTCGAAAAAACACCCGAACATCCCTTGGTGGAAATAGTGGTGCTGTCCGTGGGTATCAACAACAGAGACCAGGATCCACAAAAAACTTCAATAAAACAACTACGTCAGGTGTACAGGAAGGCTCAAATAGTGTTTCCCAACGCTAACATCCTTTTCCCGATCATCAACTACTCGCCTCTCCTCCCACAGGAGCAACAAAAAAATCTCAACACCATTAACAACTTTATTTACAGCCACCTTCCTTTCCTGGGACCGCTGCCCGCACATCAGTTCACCACAACGTCTGATAACATCCACTGGACCCCGGAGACGGCGGAACGCATCCTCCAACTCTGGTGTACGGAGTCACAAATTAACCTGTAATCTATTTCAGGACGCCGGAGGGGAGCTTCCGTGAGCCGGGGGCGGGTACCCCCGTCCCGAGCCAGGTGACCCTTCACCTTCCCTTTCCCCTAACTTTTATTTTTTTTCCCCCTCCCTTTCCCTCATTCACCTAGACCCACCTACCTCTCATATGGGTCTTTGATTTTTCCATCTCGGGCCGTGGGCGGGGGTCTCCCGTTCCGCCGATGGAGATTGATCTATCCGGTGGCTCTCCTCCCGTTAGTCCCGGCCGATCTTTAAAAGTTTATAATAAATCTGATACGGCCTGACTCTGCACATAATAACCCGAATTACAGGTGGGGGACGCGGCGATGTGGACACAGTCATATACTCCTGCATTGTGAGTTTTATTGGAGCGAGCGGAAATATAAAGGCTAGCAAAAGCTTTATTTAAATCCACCTCACTGTCGCTCTCAGATGACATCACAACAGAGAGGGATAACATGGGAAAGAGAGTTTTAGCCATTTATTAAAATGTCCGGTATTCACCACTCTATAACGAAAAATAAAAACAACCAAATGTGTAAAAAAGGAAAAGAACTCATTGTAACACACACTGGAATAAAAGAACTAATTTAAGTAACAGAGAGGACATTTTACTAGATTCTCATTTCCATTCAGCAACCCGCACAACTCTCGCTCCACGGATCCCGCCGCCGTGTCCTCCACCTCAATAGTTCAGCAGCGACCCCAGGATAGGAGACCAGACACAGTCCAACCATTTCCCTCCAAAAAAGCCTCGATTTTAACCACAGAGAGGCGCTATATCATCAGTAATGGGCTAATTCAACCCTTACAGGTTCGACTGATGTACTGCTGTCTTGCTCCTGTGTAATGAGATGCGGATTTTGCTGACATGTGTGAAGCGCGACAAGTGCACCAACATGCCTTCAGTAATATACCAGTTGACTCGGGGAGGATAAAGCGATGACCTTCCTGTCATAAAAATTTCAGATGCGACCTCACAGCATCTGGGAGACATGGGCGTCCAGAGGCGAAACACTGGAACGGAGAGCCAATGAGAGAAAGAGAGAGAGACACAAAAGTGATGATGGGTTAAAAACTTACAAACCAAAATTTTCCTTGGCCTAAAAAAAAAAATAGCAAATGGAATTAATAATGAGATCAATAAGTAAAAATAAAATGAGGATTCTAAGGAAAACAATAAATCTATGAGAATATTAAAATGGTGTGCATACATTGTTCTGAGCAGTTTGATTATTGTTGTTTCTTTTCCACATGGTTTGTCTTATCTTTAATATATAAAAAAAAAAAAAAAAAAAAAAAAAAAAAAAATTAACTTTATTGGCACTTACTGAGGTAACAACCTCGATTTGAGGGTACTTTAGAGTTAAGCAGAGAATAATCCACCAGTCAGTGGACAATGCTTGTTCTAAGAATTATGGATATTGTCTCCCCCTCTCCCCCCTTTTTCTTCTTTCCCCCCCCCCCCCCCCCCCGTTTCTTCATTCCTAAACTTAACCGTCCCCCCTTCCCTTCCCTCCCTCCCTCCCTTGCCTAACCCTAACCTTTTCTACCTCCCCCCATTCCTAAACCTAACCGTCCTCCCTCCCCTTTCCTCCCTCCCTCCCTTGCCTAATCCTAACCTTTTCTACTTCCCTTAATACCCCCTTACCTTAATTAATCCTAACCTTAACCATTTATTACCCCCCTATCCATACACTTTCCCTAACCTTAACCCTTCCATCCCTCTCCCCCCTCTCCCTCCTATCTGATTAATCTTCCCCATCCTAACCCTAACCGTTCCACCCCCTATTTAACCCTAACCTTAACCCCTATATCCTCTATACCCCAATCTCATTTTTTTACTAAACCCTCTCCTAAAGCCAATGAAGGAACCATGATCCCCAATCAGGGGACAATAGATTAACCAGGAACAGAGGAGTCCAATAAATCAAAGACGATCACGTGGAAAAGAAAAACTGACAAGTTAAATATCTAACTGCAACTAAACACATAACCCTGGAAACACTGCATCTTATGAAATAAAACAGGGCTGATAATAAAAACAATGAGAATGAGGATTGCCTGGTTTGTTATTTATTGTATATATTTATATAACCTCTATCAGCCCTTGCAGGTGAATCCAGGTTTTCCTTAGAGGGAGGAGGTGGCAATCTCCGTCCCAGATCCACAATGAAGGGGAATCCGGTTAGTCTTCTAAAAATAAACAAAAAAGGAAAAAAGAACATAGAAAAAGAGAGGGGGAACAACAACAACAACAATATAAACTTGACTTAACCTCCCAGGAGATAAAAAAACAAAGCACAAACCATAAATGGAAGTGGGGTAGGCGACACTGTGCAGGCACCTGTGCCAGCGCACCAAAGGCACATTATGTGATATTTTAAGAATTAATCCTCTCTAACCTAACCTAGCCAGATGCCAGGAGCCTGTGCAGCTCGCTCTCCCTCACTTTCTCAAATCAGAAAAAATATCAAAGAAATTCCTCAGCTTGCCTCATTAATTTTGAAAATATTTTATAAATATTTTTTAATATCATAAGAATAATTCGATCTTAAAATTTTAGCCATCTTGTTATTTTTTTGGGCCTCATCACTATCTCTCTTTTTACCCTAACCAGGGACCTATTCTCTTTTATTGACCCTCTACTCCTAAGATAAACATTAATAAACACTTTTTAGATTCCTCTTATACATTTTGTATTTACGCTCTTAGTCTATTTTAGTACATATATATATATATACATATCATAAACCCATTTCTAAACCCACCCCCCTGAATACCCTCCCCTCCTAAAAAAGATCCAATCTCTTTTCATAATTCCCTTCCTTTCCTCCCCCCCTCCTTTCCCTCCAAAAAATTTGAAATTTTATCAGCCTATCAGAGTTAACTTCTCTACTTGGACTCTGGAACCTTTTTTTAGGCTGGCTAGGGAAAATAAGAAAGGGTGGGACACAGAGGTATAGGACCAATCACGGAGTGAGGAACTTCCCTGGGGGGTCGGTTCTTAGACTCCCATTTTTTTAGTCTATATATACCCCCCATTCAGTCTCCCGCAGAAATCCCCCTCTGAAGAAGCAGTCACACTGCGAAACGTTAGGGGCTCTCTTAGGCTGGATTGGGCCTAATTCTTGGCACCTTTTCATTTAAATTTCGATTCGAAATAAAAAATATTGACCGGAATTGGTCTTTATTGATGAAAAACTTTTTAAAGAAAATTATTAAATTTCAAATAAAGATAATTGATTTTAAATTTAACAAAAAGTCAGTCGGGGGCCCTCCTCACTAGGCCTGTCTCGATGAAAAAAGGAAAAGAACAGACAGAAATTGAGCAGAAAAGACTTTCTCTCTTCTAACTTTCCTTCCTGAGCACCTGTCGGAACAGATCCACGAACGCCTGGACTTTCCAACGGAATCCGAAACGAGCGGAGAACCCCGGCCGGGGAAAACTTCAACTTCGGACACGGGAAATACAGGATGCACAGGTAGGCCCCTACTGACCCAACTGTTCTTTTTTGCAGGGCCAGGATGACCCACTCCAGCCTAAGGAGGGAGACTGCTGCAATACAAAACAGGAATAGAATGGGAGACAGAAACACATATTCAGAAAATGGAACCACAAACAATAGAAATATGAGAGTGGATCAGAGGGAATTTAATTCCCAATACCTTAGGACAGCACCAGATGAGTACACCCGCCAACTGGCGAAACACTGCTTTAAATTGATACAAGCAGTTCATCACAAAACGATCATAGACCAGGCCATCTTTACCAAAAATCCACCTAAGGGCATGCTGAGACAAATAGACAGATTAACGATGTTCATCAAACCCTCCTCCCCAACAGAACAAGTTAAAGCGGCAGTTAAAGAAAACACACAAAAATGGATGGAAAATAACCTCTCCATCTTGCAGGATCACTACTCAGAAATTTTAATACAGTACAGTCAGCTGCCGCTAAATGAAACAGCGTTTCAAATTGCGGTAGGCTGGGCCAAGAAACGCTACAAAGCCAAACTGACCCAGCCTACAATCACAACTGCTTACGTTCTGTTGGAGCCATCTCACATCTCAGACCCTGTGCCTCCGTCCTCGGAGGAGTCTTTTAGTGACACTCCATCGGATCTGGACTTGGAGGATGCGGAGGAGTTCCCACTCCTGCCCGAGCCACGGGGGGCGCTAACACTCGGGTCCAACATTCTGGACGAGGTGGCGCTGGGTGAAGAGACGCAGGCTGAGCTTCAACATCTGGATGAGGGGACACTATCGAATACGGGTAAACAAATTGATTTGAGAAAATCTCAATCAACACCCATGGAGGAGGAAATAATAGTAGAAAATACCTCCTTAGAGAGATCAGGAGAAATTCTTCCCCGAGTGCCCCTCTCGCCGGTTGTGTATCTCCCCACGGGCGAGAGAATTCAGAGCCCTACGGCCACTAGAACTCTCCCAGCTGCCTGCCCGACGGTCCCTTGGCGCCCCCTTGGACCTGGACGGGGGAGGGAACAGGGACCACCACCGTCGTTTTCATCAGAGGATGATTTTATCCCTAACAACAAGATGAAGAAGATTCTCACAGACAGGAAAAACAGAAGTGAGGGATACATTCAAACGACAAAGCTTAGACAGAAATATATAAGGGAGGAGAAATCCTATCAGGAAACCAGACCCACCTATCCAAATATAACAACAGAAAAACACAATCCCCAAATACAGAACAGTGCGCAGGATAACCAGGATAACATTTCACAACTTCATATTTCTCTAGGTGATGGTGACGGACTGAGACAACAAAGAACATCAAATTCCATACAGAGACTGGGCCCGCTCGAGAGAAAAAAAGTGGTGGATACAAACATGATGATTCAGGGGTCGAAAAAGTATAAACGTACTGACCTGCATGGCAGAGCGACCCAATCTGAATCCACCCAGAACATCTCGGCGGGACCCCGGCCTGATGCTGCCTCTATGCCAGAGCACCTCACAAACGAGCCGACTGCTGGTGCGGGGGGTGCATCGGCCCCCGACCACTCGCCGGGGGCCGGGTACTTCCCGTGCCAGCACAAGGCAAGAAAAGGCAGGAAAATTCTAGATTGGAGTTTCAGGGGGAAAAAACCTATTTGGTTCCTCGGCGACTCCAATCTGAATCGTATCCCACCCCACAAAAACAAAAATTTACAAATAGATAGCTATCCGGGCGCAGCCTTCTACCACTTCCAGCATGTCCTCGAAAAAACACCCGAACATCCCTTGGTGGAAATAGTGGTGCTGTCCGTGGGTATCAACAACAGAGACCAGGATCCACAAAAAACTTCAATAAAACAACTACGTCAGGTGTACAGGAAGGCTCAAATAGTGTTTCCCAACGCTAACATCCTTTTCCCGATCATCAACTACTCGCCTCTCCTCCCACAGGAGCAACAAAAAAATCTCAACACCATTAA